>NW_028319059.1:3712500-4012500 GCF_062004578.1 Staurois parvus
CCTGGCTTCCATTCATATCATGGATGATTATTGGAGGAACCTCTCGATCTCAACATTTTGGAATCCATGTAACAAGGTGGAAAAAAGGCTGTGTTGTGGTGATCCTAGTATCTGGAATTTAAATATAAGGCTAAATACTGCTACTGGGCGGCACGGGTGCGCAAAATCACGCATATATATGTGATTTTGCATTTCCTGGTAGAAGGCGCATCCCGGACAGTAATTACTCGCTGGCGCCCCGTGATTTCCGAAGATCTCCAATGGGGAGGAGGACTGTTTTGTTTACTTACAGTTCTCCTCCCTGTCAGATCGGGCACACTGCCCTGGACAGCTTTGCACAGCACAGCCGTCCAGAGCAGTGTGATTACAGTGAAGCACACAGTCTCCACCCCCCAGTAAAAAACTCCCTGCACACAGTTAACCCTTTTGATCGCCCCTCATGTTAACTCCTTCCTGCCCAGTGCCATTGGTACAGTGTCAGTGCTTTTTTTTTTTAGCACTAATCACTGTATTGGTGTCACTGGGGATGTCAATGACATCAAGTCAGTTCCCCCCAGTGTCAGAATACCTGCCACAGTCCCACTATAAGTCGCTGATCGCCGCCATTACTATAAAAATACATTTTAAAAATCCCAGTATATATACCGCCATTTGTAAACACTATAACTTTCACGTAAACCAATTAATTTACACATATTGGGATTTTTTTTATAGCAAAGACATGGAGCAGAATACATTTTGGCCAAAATGTATGAGAAAATTTGATTTTTTAAATTTTTTTACTGGACATGTTTTATAGCAAAGTCAAATATATTGTTTTTATTTTCTCAAAATTCTCGGTCTTTTTTTTTATAGCGTAAAAAATAAAACCGCACAGATGATCAAATACCACCAAAAGAAAGCTCAATTTGTGGGAAAAAAAGGATGTAAATTTAATTTGGGTACAGCGTTGCATGACTGCGCAATTGTCAGTTAAAGTAACGCAGCACCGTAAAACACAAAACATGGCCTGGTCAGGAAGGGGGGTAAATCCTCAGGAGGGCAAGTGGTTAAAGAACTATGTACAAACAGATAAGGGCCTGCCAGGGGCGGACTGACCATTTGGAAACTCGGGCACTGCCCGAGGGCCCGGGGTCAGTAGGGGGCCCCATGAGATGCCCCGGTACCTTTTTCATAGGCTTTTTTGAGTTTGGGCAAGGACACGAGGGCCCCATGATCCCCTATTGCCCGGGGGCCCCATGAGTTGTCAGTCCGCCCCTGGGGCCTGCTAAGTCTCTGGCTGCTCTACTCCAAGCTGCAAACTGTACTGCACAACACTGGGAGTATTAATAAAGCAGCAACAAGGAATAAAAGTTCCAAACTGTTCTGTTAAAGACACAGAACCTAGCTGTATTGCATGGCACTTGGCTGTTCTAGTTCCAGCATTAGAGAATTAGCGTGTTCCTGGCTGTCTTGCACTGCACTTGAGCTACACTTGGACCCGGACCCATGTGATATTGCACTTCACTATCCTCTCCTTTCCTTTGGGTGTGATGGCTGGTCTGTATTCACTTGGTCCTTTTTAACAAGTTCCCAGGATCGAGGGTAGCTGCTGTCATAGGCCTTTCTGCTGGTCAGGCTGTTTCTGCTTGGCTTGGCGCCTACAGGTAAGCTTAGCTGAGACTGGAGCTTGGTGACTTCCTGAAGTTTGCTTCTCGTCCTTCCCTCCTCCTCTTCTCCTTTCTGCCACAAGCGGAAAAACCCCCTAACCCAGGGGTCCTTTCTAGATGGCTTGACCCTGGACTCTGCTCCCAGACTGCCAAGCGTCTCAGTATTTATGGGTTGACTCTCCACCTTCTTGGGCATGCTTCCGCAGGGATTGGTGGAAGGCCCATAAATATTCAGGTTGCTAGCCCGTCATTCACTCCCACTATGTTGTGGAAGACGGGGAAGTAACAGTCCAGCAACCTGTGAACTTCTACACAGCATTCCTAACCAATTAACCCCCGCTTCTCCTCCTACAGAAGAGCTAATCTAAATTTGCTTACACAACCACCCTAAGGAGTACTACACTGTTAACATAACGTACAATTTACATAAACTTCAAAAACACTACAATGATTTTGACTCCCTCCTTTTGGAGGGATCCCATGTACAGTAGCTTTCAACATACAGTATATTGCTAAAAGTATTGGGCCAGCCCTCCAAATCATTATATTCAGGTGTTCCAATCACCTCCATGGACACAGGTGTATAAAATCAAGCACCTAGGCATGCAGACTGCTTCTACAAACATTTGTGAAAGAATGGGTCGTTCTCAGGAGCTCAGTGACTCCAAGCGTGGTCCCGTGATAGGTTGTCACCTGTGCAATAAGTCCATCCGTGACATTTCCTGGCTACTAAATATTCCACACAACTGTTAGTGGGATTATAACAAAGTGGAAGCAACTGGGAACAACAGCAACTCAGCCACCAAGTGGTAGGCCACGTAAAATGACAGCGGGGTCAACGCTTGCTGAAGTGCAGAAGTCGGCAACTGTCTGCAGAGTCAATAGCTAAAGACCTCCAAACTTCATGTGACCTTCAGATTAGCACAACAACAGTGTGTAGAGATCTTCATGGAATGGGTTTCCATGGCCGAGCAGCTGCATCCAAGCCTTAAATCACCAAGTGCAATGCAAAGCATCGGATGCCGTGGTGTAAAGCACACCGACACTGAACTGAATTTGTTCTCTCTTGGCAAGAGGAGATTAAGGGGGATATGACCAACATGTATAAATACACAGGTGACCCATATAGTGTGGAGTTATTCACTTTAAAGTCATCATAGAGGACAAGGGGGCACTCTTTACATCTAGAGGAAAAGAGATTTAATCTTCAAATATGGAAAGGTTTTTTTCACAGTAAGAGCAGTGAAGATGTGGAATAGACTTCCTCAAGAGCTGGTTCTGGCCAGCTCAGTAGATTGCTTTAAAAAAATGCCTGGATTCTTTCCCAAATGCACAGAATATAACCGGATACTAACATTTATAGGTAGCGTTGATCCAGGGAATATCCGATTGCCTCTTGAGGGATCAGGAAGGAATTTTTTCTCCGCTGGAGCAAATTGGATCATGCTTTGCTGGGTTTTTTTGCTTTTCTCTGGATCAACTGTGGGTATTGGATTGTTTATATAGGACTATATAAATTATTTTTCCTTTTTATTGGTTGAGCTAGATGGACTTGTATTTTTTTTCAACCAGACTAACTATGTAACTATGTGTAATAATTTGAAATGCTATTTTTTTTTTTTTTGCATTATTCTTTAACTTGTATAACTTCTAAACCTGTGCCTAACCCCTAAAATGCCATGGAAACCATAATCTTACTCCTGCTGGTATTATCACGATGAACAATAAATTCCTTTATAGAACTCTAATGCAACCTTACCACATCCACCCCTAACACTGGCCCTTTCCATGTCCAAACTGAGCTTTACTCTAAATTTTAAATCTAATCCTAACCCTAATGAAATCCTAACGCTAATGCTGCATCTGCATCCTAATCCTACACTGACCTTAAAGAGGTTTTTCACCGTAGAAAGAAAAGATTAAAAGTCAGCAGCTTCAAATAATGTAGTTGCTGACTTTAATAAAAAGGCACTTACACGTGCAAGGATCCAGTGCCACCCTCACCTGGGTCAGTTCTTTGCTGGTCTTCAGATCACCATGTTTTGGCTGGGACTCCTTGCGGCTTTACAGCTGGCTACCCACTAGAGGCGGACTGACCATTTGGAAACTCGGGCACTGCCAGAGGGCCTGGGGTCGGTAGGGGGCCCCATGAGATGCCCCTGGTACCTTTTTCATAGGCTTTTTTGAGTTTGGGCAAGGACACAGGGGCCCCATGATCCCTTATTGTCAGTCCGCCCCTGCTGCCCACTGTTCATGCATAAGCCAACTTGCTCTTTGTGAATGATCCAGCAGCCTCCTGTGATGTGTCCCAGAAGGCTGCAGGCAAAGAGGGGGGAGCGAACTTCTGGGAGTGCGAGCAGGTACCTATCAATATCAGATACCTGCTCTCCCCAAAAAACCTTAATGTTCCCAATGTGAAAGAGAAGGGGGGAGGAGGACATAAAGCGGAACGAACCCTTTAGAGTGAAATAACACTGTAACAACATTTTAAACTCACCTCAGCTATAATTTAACCATAATTTAAGAACACCCTAACTCCACTCTTACAACATTCTAACCAAACCCAAACCTTAAATAAAGCTGGGCAGCACAGTGGCTAAATGGTTAGCACTTCTGCCTGGCAGTACTAGGGTCGTTGGTTCGAATTCCAACCACGGCACCACCTGCCTGAAGTTTGCATGTTCTCCCTGTGCCTGCTTGGGTTTCCTCCAGGTACTTTAGTTTCCTCCCAAACTCCAAAGACATGCTGGTAGATTAATTGGCTCCTGTCTAAATTGGCCCTAGTATGTGTATGTATGAATGTGACTTAGGAGCCTTAGATTGTACACCCCTTGAGGGTTAGGGACTGATGTGAATGTACAATATATATGTAAAGCACTGCATAAATTGACGGCGCTATACAAGTACCTGTAATAATAATAATCAAGCCATAACCTCAATTCTAACCAAACTTTAGCCTTAACCACTCACTAATCCAACCCTTTGCACATCCTAAACCTGATTCATCCTAGGCCAGCCCTAAAGCTAACCCTTGTCCCTCACTCCAGTTATCCTCTAGCCTAACTCTAACCCTATCCTGACTCTAAGCACATTAAAACTTAAACTCAACCATGACCCTAACTCTAACCCATCTCTTTCCCCAATCATATTATAACTGTAACCCAACCATAACCCTGTTTTTTACCCAGGGTTCCCCAAACTTTCTAAACAAAGGGCCAGTTCATTATCCTTTAGACTTTAGGGGCTATCAGTAGCATAAAATGTCCCAGCATTAGTGGGAGTAAGTAATGGCTGAGGCTACGTTGTCAATGGGAGTAAACAAAATTGACATCACAACATTACATGGTCAGTAGGTGGAAGAATGGCATCCCTTTATTGGTGTCAATGGGAGGAATAGTGTTTCATCATTCCATTCATATCATAGGGAGGAAATATACCCCATCGGTGGAGTCAGTGGAAGGAATAGTGTTCTATCACTGGTGTCAGTGGACAGAATAGTTCTCCATTGTTGGTGTCAGTAGGAGGAATATTGCTACCAGGGATAGATAAAGGCAATCAAATGGCTACATCCAGTCCTCAAGACGAAGTTTGGAGATAGCTGATTTAACCCAACCCTAATCCTAATCGCATTAAACCTCCAACCCTATCTCTAATCTAACCCTGACCCTAGTCACATTATAATTCTAACCCAACCATATTCTAACTCTAACCAACCCTAACCCTAATCACAGTAAAATGCTAACCATAACCCTAACACTAAACCAACCCTGACCCTAATCACATTAAAACTCAAATTCAACCATAACCTTATCTCTAACCCAACCCTGACCATCGTCACATTACAATCCTAACCCAACAATAACCTTAACTCTAATTCAACCCCAACTCTAATCACATTAAAACTTGAATCCAACTATAACCAGATTTCTAACCCAACCCTTATTGTGAATGTCCATATAAAAGAACATCTGGGTAGCAGTGACCATAACATGATTTAATTTATTGATAGCTGTAAACATCCAGCACATTTGTAAAAAATAAAAACACTCAGCTTTAGGAGAGCTATTTTTCAAAGCCTGAGAGCTACTCTACAAGACTTGGACTGGGAGGGAATATTGGCATTGATGAACACAACACAGAAATGGGAGTTCTTCAAAAAGACTGTATGTGAACACACTGCAAAATATATTCCCATGGGCAACAAGTTTAAAAGGCTAAAAATCAAACAGAATTGAGCTCTGTCATTTCAGAGCCATTGTTTCTAATTTTTAGGGACTCTTTAATGACTGGCATAGTACCACTGGAATGGTGTAAGGCCAATATGGTGCCAATATTTGAAAAGGGATCAAAATCTTTACCAAGTAATTATAGACCTGTTAGTTTAACATCTATGTTTGGGAAAATACTTGAGAGTTTAATAAAAGACCACATAGATAGAGGTCTTGCTGAAAAAAATATTTTAAGCAACAGACAGCATGGATTCATGAAAGACAGAAGTTGTCAAACAAATCTGATTTCTTTTTATGAGGAGATGAGCAAAACCTTGGACAGAGGGGTGGTGGACGTGGCATACATGGACAGAGGGGTGGTGGTGGACGTGGTATACTTGGACAGAGGGGTGGTGGTGGACGTGGTATACTTGGACAGAGGGGTGGCAGTGGACGTGGTATACTTGGACAGAGGGGTGGCGGTGGACGTGGTATACTTGGACAGAGGGGTGGCAGTGGATGTGGTATACTTGGATTTTGCAAAAGCGTTTGACACAGTTTCCCACACACGGCTAATGTGTAAGGTAAAGTTTACAGGCTTGGAAAAATACGTATGTAACTGGATAGAAAACTGGCTAAAAGATCATATTCAGCTATGAGGAAAGATTAGAGGAACTGAATTTATTCTCTCTTGAGAAGAGGAGATTAAGGGGGGATATGATCTCCATGTATAATACATAAGGGGGGATATGATCTCCATGTATAATACATAAGGGGGGGATATGATCGCCATGTATAATAAGGGGGGGATATGATCTCCATGTATAATACATAAGGGGGGATATGATCTCCATGTATAATACATAAGGGGGGATATGATCACCATGTATAATACATAAGGGGGGATATGATCTCCATGTATAATACATAAGGGGGGATATGATCACCATGTATAATACATAAGGGGGGATAAGATCTCCATGTATAATACATAAGGGGGGATATGATCTTCATGTATAATACATAAGGGGGGATATGATCTCCATGTATAATACATAAGGGGGGATATGATCTCCATGTATAATACATAAGGGGGGATATGATCTCCATGTATAATACATAAGGGGGGGATATGATCTCCATGTATAATACATAAGGGGGGATATGATCACCATGTATAATACATAAGGGGGGATATGATCTCCATGTATAATACATAAGGGGGGGGATAAGATCACCATGTATAATACATAAGGGGGGATATGATCACCATGTATAATACATAAGGGGGGATATGATCACCATGTATAATACATAAGGGGGGATATGATCACCATGTATAATACATAAGGGGGGATAAGATCTCCATGTATAATACATAAGGGGGGATATGATCTCCATGTATAATACATAAGGGGGGATATGATCTCCATGTATAATACATAAGGGGGGGATATGATCGCCATGTATAATAAGGGGGGGATATGATCTCCATGTATAATACATAAGGGGGGATATGATCTCCATGTATAATACATAAGGGGGGATATGATCACCATGTATAATACATAAGGGGGGATATGATCTCCATGTATAATACATAAGGGGGGATATGATCACCATGTATAATACATAAGGGGGGATAAGATCTCCATGTATAATACATAAGGGGGGATATGATCTTCATGTATAATACATAAGGGGGGATATGATCTCCATGTATAATACATAAGGGGGGATATGATCTCCATGTATAATACATAAGGGGGGATATGATCTCCATGTATAATACATAAGGGGGGGATATGATCTCCATGTATAATACATAAGGGGGGATATGATCACCATGTATAATACATAAGGGGGGATATGATCTCCATGTATAATACATAAGGGGGGGGATAAGATCACCATGTATAATACATAAGGGGGGATATGATCACCATGTATAATACATAAGGGGGGATATGATCACCATGTATAATACATAAGGGGGGATATGATCACCATGTATAATACATAAGGGGGGATAAGATCTCCATGTATAATACATAAGGGGGGATATGATCTCCATGTATAATACATAAGGGGGGATATGATCTCCATGTATAATACATAAGGGGGGGATATGATCTCCATGTATAAATACATCAGTGGTTCATATAGTGAACTCAGTGTAGTTATTCACCCTGACATCATCATAAAGGACAAGGGGGCGCTCTTTATGTCTGGAGGAAAAGAAATTGAATCTCCATATACGGAAAGGGTTCTTCACAGTAAGAGCTGTGAAAATGTGGAATAGACTCCCTCAAGAGTTGGTTCTGGCCAGCTCAGTGGATTGCTTTAAAAAGTTCTGGATTCTTTCTTGGATACATAGAATATAACTGGAAACTAACATTTATAGGTAAAGTTGATCCAGGGAATATCCGATTGCCTCTCGGGGGATCAGGAAGGTATTTTTTCCCCTGCTGGAGCAAATTGGATCATGCTTTGCGGGGGGGGTTGCCTTCCTCTGGATCAACTGTGGCTGTAGGATTATAAAGTTTTTTTTGTTTTTTTTTAATGGTTTAACTGGATGGACTTTTGTCTTTTTTCAGCCAGACTAACCATATATACAGTATGAAGTCTTTCAGGGCTCCCGTGCAAGAAACCATGAAGGGCCCCCCTGACCCCCAGCCAGGACCCTTCCCACTGATTCTGGGGCCCTTTACTTCCATTATTAGGTGTCACGCAGTGGGACCCTTTCACGTGTTCTTCCTGCCATCTTGGTGCTCCCCACAATGGTGGTACGTTAGGGCCTGATCGAAAATGCGACCTTTACAACCCTGGTAGTTCTGTCACTGGTCACTATGTAACCCTTAAGCTAACCCTGTCCCTAACCATACACTAACCCTAACTCTAACAATAGCCCTACCCCATATCATACAGTATTATAATAATGAAAAGAAAAGTATCATACCAATACTAGCCTAAATGATCCTATTGTGCTGATGTACCACAATAAATCTATGCTCCAAAATGTCATTAATAAAATTTATGAAACTAAATACACTAAGATTACAAGCACTAAAATCATGCACTCATGTATTTCTGCACTGAATTTAACTGCTTCAGAAATACATGTAATGCCCATCTAAAAAAAAAAATCCTAAATCTGATCGAATTTTTAGATCACGTAAGATAAAAAATTGAAAAAAAACCTGATGAGTGTGCAAGTAGCAAAACCAGCAGAGCAGCCATCAGATCTTTTTCTTTGTAAAGTTCTATCTTTCAGCCAGAGCCAACACTCAAACGTTTGAAGCTGCCAGTCATAACGGGAATATGTGTGAGATTTACTAACGGCACAGGGAACAATACATCATTTACGGCTTATAAAGTCCGCACACTGCCGAAAAACAAACAAAAAAGCATCCTTCTTTGCTTCATATACCTGCTGCCAATTTCACAACTATAGTCTGAGCAATTGGGAAAGTTAGGAAGTGAAATATGGCTGTTATTAAACTTTTGATAGCTTGAGAAAACAGAACACAGAATAAAATGTGACCCACAGCATCGAAAAGAGGACAAGAAAGATGGAAAATTCACAAGTGAACCCTTAACTCGCTACCAACTGCCAAGGATTTATTGGCCATGGCTGTTTTCTTCCTGCACATACCTGTGGTTCGGCTTAATTTTCTTGTTGAGACATAGTTTGCTGAATGCTGGGATAAGTGCACAAAAAATGATTGTACGGCATGTTTTTTAAGCTTTGTAAAAACTTTAAACATTTACAGAATAAAATTTAATTCCCTGTCCATTTTAATGCTATGTAACTAAGGCTGCATAGAAAAAACAAAAAAAAGTTTCATATGTAACAGCCTCCTACTTTGTTAGGGCATAAGGTAAATCTAGTTTGCTCCCCTGTAAGCAGAGAAGCAGGGGTTAATTTCTAGGAGCTGTTCAGTGTCTCACAGGTTGCCAGTCTGGAAGAAGAGCAGATCAGGTAGTCTGAATATTTATGGGTCTCCAGCCAATCCCTGGGAAGGTGTGCCCAGTAGGTGGAGAGAAAGCCCTTTAATACTCTGAAGCCTAGCAGCTTTGGGAGCAGAGTCCAGGGTCCAGCCGTCTGGAGGTGACCCCTGTGCTGGGGGCAGGGGAGCATTTACCACAAGGCAAACAAGGCACTTGCCTAGGGCAGCATTTTTCAGGGGGGCAGCACATCCCCCCAGAAGTAGGGATTGAAGAAGGGATATGCACATCATGGGAACCAGGTGGGATCCAAGAGAGGCTGTGGGCTGCTTCATGGTGTATGTACAGCCTGACTCTCGTTCCCAGGGATGTCCAGAGCTGTGAAGAAGGGTGTCTTTCTTTCTATTGCCAGGGGGTTGTGGAATGTTCTCCCAGGTGGGGGGCAGAGGTGTTCTTGGTCAATTTCAGGCTCTCTCCATGGGAGGGGGAGGGTTGGTGGTGTTGGTCGTGTCTGTGGGGGCAGACGATTTTCGTGTTGCCTAGGGCAGCACAAAACCTAAATCCACCACTTCCTGGGAGCTCTGCTCTGCTCATGCTGGGAGAAAGGAGAAGGAGAGAGGACTTGGGAGTCTAGTTCAGCCATTAAGGTCCCAGTTAGGACTAGCTGGGGATCCTACCTAAGAGCCAGGAGATCTGGAATGAGGAGGCTCCATTTTCTGGGACTGAGGGAGTGCTTGATGAAGCCATCCCAAGGAGAAGTGGCTGTGGGGTGTTTCACACTGAAAATCAGGACCAGGGCACACCATATTTCAGAGACTGGTCTTAGTACAGCCAGAAGCTGTACTAATACTACTACTACTACTACTACTACTACTACTACTACTACTAATACTACTACTACTTCTACTACTACTACTAGCCTGGAAAAAGTACATTGCAGCCTAAGTTGTGCAATACAACTTGCAAACTGTACAGAGCAGCCAACATTTTAGCAGTTCTCAAATTCTACAGTTTTTACAGTTTGGGGTATCCCATACACCCATCCCTATTCAAGTACACTGTTCTCCAATGAAAACACCAAAAACAAAACCCTAGACTGATTATTCAGCCTATGGGAACATGCTGCAAATGCCATTTGCCTGGTTGTGAGTGCCGTATAGAGGAAATAGGTCCAATTGCCAGATGCTCCTTCAGGAGTAATGCTACATTTTGAGAACTCTACCAATGACTTTCTGCTTGTCTCTATCAGTCAGAAATAGGGATGACCGTCAAATTTGGTTGACATTATTTTTGCCATGAAAGGAAAAGAAATGGCAACTAATGTAAAATGTTATCCTAGAATTGCTGAAGTTGGATGCACACCTAAAGAAAGAAGGAAAGGGTAATTCAAAAAGGTAACCCAAAAATGGGCAGACGTGATGAACCATTTGGCTTTTTTCTGATATCACTCTATCAGGGGCGGACTGACCATTTGGAGACTCGGGCACTGCCCGAGGGCCCGGGGTCAGTAGGGGGCCCCATGAGATGCCCCTGGTACCTTTTTTCATAGGCTTTTTTGAGTTTGGGCAAGGACACAGGGGACCCATGATCCCCTATTGCCCGGGGGCCCCATGAGTTGTCAGTCCACCCCTGCACTCTACTATTCTTCTATGTTAGAAAGAAAAATGAGGAGGAAAGAAAGAAGAAAGGAAAGTGGAAAAGCAACAGGATAGAAAGAGGAAAGGGAAAGGTTGGGGAAAAGTAAGGAAAGGGAAATGGAAAGGGGAAAAGGAAGGGGAAAGGCCAAAGGGAAAAGGAAAGGGAAAGGGGAAAGGAAAGAGAGAGGGCAGGGAAAAGGGCAATTGGAAAAATGAAGAGGAGAGGGAGGAGGAAAGGGAATGAGCAAGGGAAAGGGAATGGGGAAAGGGAAAGGGGAAAAGAGTACGTGAATAAGAAGGGGAAAAGAATGTGAAAAAGGAAGGGGAAAGGGAAAGGGGAAGGGGAAATGGAAAGGAAAAGGAATGTGAAAAGGAAGAGGAAAGGGAATGCTAAAAGGGAACAGCAGGGGCAGGGAAAAAGGAAAGGGGAAGGGACAAATTAAAGGGGAAAGGGAAAAAGCAGGAGAAAGGGAACTGGAAAAGGACAGGACAGGGGAAAGGGAAAGCGAAAATCATTTTTACTTTATATTAAACTCAACAGTTCCACACCTATATAAATATAAAATAAATAATCTTAAGAAGCAAATAAGGGATCTTAGGAAATGATTCCACAACCCGAGTGGAATTAGTCAAATAAATTGTATTTCCACCCCTGCCGATGAACCGGGTCCGTTACACTCAAAATATCAACTCAACAGTTTATTAATGTTTAAATAAAGCACTGGGCCTTTTCATGTCTCTTCATAACTAAACATGGGAAAGAAACAGCAAGCAAAGGACGAGTCAGAATTATTCCTCCCCCCCGCTGTGCCCAAGAAGCAAATCATTAAATGCATAGCCAACCTTTGCAGATTTATCTCCATGCCATAGGAATACCATAAAAGGCTACCGCGAATATATACAATAAAAAGTAAGTGCTATAATGGGAAATATTTTTGTATTATAGATGTCATATACCATCACAGCCTTGTTGCGACCAGCAGGGATGGTGCGGTCTACAATTCAGATTCAGCATTTTTACACTTCTTTCCATACATACATATGCTCAGAGTGCATTTTCTTTATGTACCCTGAGCATAGATCAATAACTGAGCCACTCAAAATTTGTGAACTTGGAAATGCCAACTCGACAATATGGATATGTAGAAGGTAGAATAGAACAAGAATTTGAAGAGGGTCTCTCGCCAAGTTTTTTTTTAATATGACATTTTTGTGCAAGATTATGTAAGAAGAATTCCAGCTTAAACTGTAACAAAACATTTTTCAGGTTGTTATAGTCATGGCTAACCTACATATATTTTGTTCTTTTTTCCAGATTCTTCCTTACAGTGTTACTAAACCCAGGACCCTGCATTCACTATATCTGGTCTCCCTGGACCCTGCATTCACTATATCTGGTCTCCCCGGACCCTGCATTCACTATATCTGGTCTCCCTGGATCCTGCATTCACTATATCTGCTCTCCCCAGACCCTGCATTTACTATATCTGGTCTCCCCGGACCCTGCATTCCCTATATCTGATCTCCCTGAACCCTGCATTTACTATATCTGGTCTCCCCGGACCCTGCATTCACTATATCTGGTCTCCCAGGACCCTGCATTCACTATATCTGGTGTCCCCGGACCCTGCATTCAGTATATCTGGTCTCCCCGGACCCTGCATTCACTATATCCGCTCGCCCCAGACCCTGCATTCACTATATCTGGTCTCCCTGAACCCTTCATTCACTATATCCGGTCTCCCAGGACCCTGCATTCACTATATCTGCTCTCCCCAGACCCTGCATTCACTTTATCTGGTCTCCCCGGACCCTGCATTCACTATATCTGCTCTCCCCAGACCCTGCATTCACTATATCCGGTCTCCCAGGACCCTGCATTCACTATATCTGCTCTCCCCAGACCCTGCATTCACTATATCCGGTCTCCCAGGACCCTGCATTCACTATATCTGCTCTCCCCAGACCCTGCATTCACTATATCCGGTCTCCCAGGACCCTGCATTCACTATATCTGCTCTCCCCAGACCCTGCATTCACTATATCCGGTCTCCCCGGACCCTGCATTCACTATATCTGATCTCCCAGGACCCTGCATTCACTATATCTGGTCTCCCCGGACCCTGCATTCACTATATCTGGTCTCCCCGGACCCTGCATTCACTATATCTGCTCTCCCCGGACCCTGCATTCACTTTATCTGGTCTCCCCGGACCCTGCATTCACTATATCTGGTCTCCCCGGACCCTGCATTCACTATATCCGGTCTCCCCGGACCCCGCATTCACTATATCTGGTCTCCCTGGACCCCGCATTCACTATATCTGGTCTGCCGGGACCCTGCATTCACTATATCTGGTCTCCCGGGACCCTGCATTCACTATATCTGCTCTCCCCAGACCCTGCATTCACTATATCTGATCTCCCAGGACTGATCTGTGCTGATCACATGCAATCTCCCAAGAAAAAATAAACCTCTCTAGCAATACACACCAAACTGAGCATGTGCAGAGTGTCTCCACACAATATGTCTTATCAGGAGATAAGAGGGGGATACTGGAAGAAGGGGAGGATCAGAGAAATCATAATCAAGCAGCATTTCTACCCAATGCAGAGGATAACCCCTTAGGTTCCACAGTGAGTAGAACAAGTGTGCTTTAATGTATATACAGATTGATTTTACTGTTGTGGGTTTAGTAAACCTTTAAGAGCTCAGTTTCACATCCACAGTGAATTTCTTTTCAGAGGGTGTTTGGCACTCAGTAAGGAGATGATAGGTCACCCCCTCACTGCCTGTATTCACCCTAGAAATGCTAAACCCCTGTCTGCTGCTGTGTGCATTGCAAGCAGTTGCAGGGTGGTTGCAGCTTGGTCTCAATGGGAAGCATTAGGCGGAGGTGCCACCTGCTAAATTCAACATGCTGTTTAATTTTTGCATGTTTACAGCTCTAAGTAGCTGCATGCACTTCTTTGGGTGGGCAGTTGGGGGTGAAGGAGGAGCATGGGGGAGGGTGGTAAAATCACATCTGCTTTTACTTCCCCTTAGCAGCCCACATCAATGACCCCTAAAATATGAATATATTCCTTCTCTGCTAGGTCAATTATGTTGTATCCCATACTTCCCTGTCCTGACAAACAGAAGTAAAGAGGATTACTGAGGATCTCTCACTGGAACACATTTCCAAACTGGGTTAGTTGTGTCTGGGTTCACTGAGTTGGTGGTTATTGAAATAATGAAAAATAACATGATTTGATATATTCATATAGCATGTGCAAGGGGGCACCTCTCCACCTCCAAAATAAATAAAAATACAAAAAACTTCTCACAATACAATTCATCATTCTGAAAGATAGATAGATAGATAGAGATTAGAGAGAGAGAGAGAGAGAGAGAGAGAGAGAGAGAGAGAGAGAGAGAGAGAGAGAGAGAGAGAGAGAGAGAGAGAGAGAGAGAGAGAGAGAGAGAGAGAGAGAGAGAGATCAGATAGATAGATAGGAGATAGATAGATAGATAGATAGATAGATAGATAGATAGGAGATAGATAGATAGAAAGATAGATAGATAGATAGATAGATAGATAGATAGATAGATAGAGAGATAGATAGAGAGATCAGATAGATAGATAGAGAGAGAGGGGGGGATGAGAGAGAGAGGGGGGAGAGAGAGACCGGATCGATAGATAGAGAGAGATGAGAGAGAGAGGGGGGGGTGTCAGATAGATAGAGAGAGAGAGAGAGAGAGAGAGGGGGGGAGAGAGAGATAATAGATAGATAGATAAATAGATAGATAGATAGATAGATAGATAGATAGATAGATAGATAGATAGATAGATAGATAGATAGATGAATAGATAAACAGATAGATGGATGGATAGATAGGTAGACGGACAGATAGATGGATGGATGGACAGATGGACAGATGGATAGATGGATAGATAGATAGATAGATAGATAGACGGATGGATAGACAGATGGATACTGCAGATCTCATGCCTCCCAAGTCTTTATGAAGCCTCCAGGTTCCAAGACCCAAACTGAGTTTCTGAGGAAACTGAAAATCCTGTTTCCTTCGTATGACACAACATTAGAGCCATCCTGGAAGAGAACCCTGGGTAACACAAACCCCTTTTTCCTCCATGGAAGGGCACAGCGTTGTCACACCTCATTACTGACTATGTATGTAAAAGAAGCCAAGTAATCTGAGCCGCAGTCTGCAATGCTGGCAGATAGAGGAGCAGCTACTTGACTGCCAGTTTCCTGCGTGCAATGCTGCTTTATCGTATCTTTGGGGAAAGGATTCAGAGACAGGTTACAGGCATGGCTGTAGGACTGTCTGCTGTCACAGAACACTGAGAAGCTAATGTTAAGCCGCCCTCCATCCATTAGGGGCGAACTGAGGACATTGACTATTGGAGGCTATGAGCAGAGGTTTGAAGGTTTGTTGTTGCACTGTTGCTGCAAGACAAGAAACTTGTGCTATAGTTATTGTTGGACTTTTCCTCCCAGTTACACTGTGGTGTGGAGGTGGAAGAGTGTTTTCAAGAATTTTCCTGGGTTGAAAAAAAGAAAGAAGTGCACTCTGCAGAGAGACCTGCCCTTGGGGAGAAAAGAGAGGTGATATTTTGCTGTGGATCAGAGGCAGTGAGGATGCAGTGGTACCTGACAGCAGTAGAGACAGAGTGCCCACCAATCCAGAGTGACAGAGTGAGGTTGGGGTTCCTGCTGTGTAGCTAAGGAGCTGGGGGCTGAAGTCATTAACAGAACCTTGCGTGGTGCAGACAGGGAGCTGGTGAGAGGCTGCTTGCCAATCTTGCACTATACCTTTGTAACAGAGGGATGGAATTGTCTGCAAAGGAACATTGTATTTTTGCCTGTATCCATTTTTAAAGGAACACTACACCAAGGGCCCCAATGAACTGGCCAGCAGAAGAAGTAACAATAATGAAAACTGCGCCACAGGCAAAACCAAAAGAAACCAAAAATAAAGAAACACAGATGAGTGTGATAATAGCTGCTGCAGTCTTCAAAAAGTGTCTAACTTCCACATTAGTGAACTCTATAAATGTGTGTATATATACACATTTACAGCAGAAGAAGTACATTAGACTACTACTGACTGCTGAACTGACAGTGTGTTATATCTTCCCGTAAGAATAAAAAGTTGTATTTCTCTGAAGTTTATCTTTGGGTTTTTCCTTGTATCCCGAATAATTCTTCTGGCAGTTGTGGCTGCAATCTTTCTTGGTCTGTATGACCATGGGTTGGTATCAAGAGATCCACACATTTTCCACTTCTTAATAAGTGATTAAACTGTACTGAATGGCATATTCAAGGCTTTGGATATGTTTTTATATTCTTTTCCATCTTTATAAAGTTCCATTACCTTGTTATGCAGGTCCTTTTACAGTTCTTTTCTGCTCCCCATGACTCAGGATCTAGCCTGCTCAGTGCATCCACGTGAGAGCTAACAAACTCACTGACTATTTATACACTGACACTAACTGCAATTTAAAAAGCCACAGATGTGAGAAATTAACCTCTAATTGCCATTTTAACCCGTGTGTGTCCCCTTGTGTGTCTGTACCAAGGCCAAACATTCCAGGGGAGGGAAACTTTTGATCCAGGCCAGTTGGGTGATTTCTGTTATCATTATAATTTAAAAAGGAGCCAAACAACTATGTGATAATAAATGGCTTCATATGATCACCGCCCTTAAATAAAATACTTTTTTGGCATGATCAGTCAACTGTATACCCAGACATTTTCAATATACAGTTGCAAGAAAAAGTATGTGAACCCCTTGGGATTACGTGGAGTTTTGCATGAATTGGGCATAAAATGTGCTCTGAACGTCATCTAAGTCACAACAATAGAAGAACACAGTCTGCTGAACATAATACTACACAAACATTAGATGTTGCCATGGTTTAATTGCACATAACATGTAAACATTCACAGTGCAGGGAGGAAAAAGTATGTGAGGCCCTAGCTTAATGACTTCTCCCAGAGCTAATTGGAGCCAGGAGTGAGCCAACCTTGACTCCAATCAGTGTGATGATATAGGATGTGTTGCTGACAGCTGTCCTGCCCTTAAAAAACACACACCTGTTTTGGGTTTACTGGTTTCAAGAAGCACTGTCTGATGTGAACCATGCCTTGCAGAAAAGAGCTCTCAGAAGACCTACGATCAAGAATTGTTGACTTGCATGAAGCTGGAAAGGGTTACAAAAGAATCTCCAAAAGCCTTGATGTTCATGTGTCCACGGTAAGACACACTGTCTACAAATGGAGAAAGTTTAGCACTGTTGCTACTCTCCCTAGGCGTGGTCGTCCTGTAAAAATGACTGCAAGAGCACAGCGCAGAATGCTGCATGAGGTAAAGAAGAATCCCAGAGTGTCAGCTAAAGACCTACAGAAATCTCTGGCACATGCTAACATTTTTGTGGACACATCTACAATAAGGAAAACATTAAACAAGAATGGAGTACATGGGAGGACACCACGGAGGAAGCCATTGCTGTCCAAAAAGAATATTGCAGCACGTTTGACGTTTGTAAAAGAGCACCTGGATGTTCCACAGCACTACTGGCAAAATATACTGTGGACAGATGAAACCAAGATTGAGTTGTTTGGGAAGAACACACAACACTGTGTGGAGAAAAAAAGGCACAGCACACCAACATCAAAACCTCATCCCCACTGTAAAACATGGCGGAGGAAGCATCATGGTTTGGGGCTGCTTTGTTGCCTCAGGGCCTGGACGGATTGTTGTCATTGATGGGAAAATTAATTCCAGAGTTTATCAAGACATTTGCAGGAAAACGTACAACCATCTGTCTGCCAACTGAAGCTCCACAGAGGATGGGTGATGCAACAGGACAATGACCCAAAGCATACAAGTAATTCAACAAAACAATGGCTGCAACAGCACAGAATACGCCTTCTGGAGTGGCCCAGTCACAGTCCTGACCTCAACCAGATTGAAATGCTGTGGCATGACCTTAAGAGAGCGATTCACACCAGACATCCCAAGAATATTGCTACACTGAAACAGTTTTGTGAAGAGGAGTGGTCCAAAATGACTCCAGATCGTTGTGCAGGTCTGATCTGCAACTACAGGAAACGTTTGGTTGAGGTTATTGCTGCCAAAGGAGGGTCAACCAGTTATTAAGTCCAAAGGTTCACATACTTTTTCCTCCCTGCACTGTGAATGTTTACATGTTATGTGCAATTAAACCATGGCAACATCTAATGTTTGTGTAGTATTATGTTCAGCAGACTGTGTTATTCTATTGTTGTGACTTAGATGACGTTCAGAGCACATTTTATGCCCAATTCATGCAAAACTCCACGTAATCCCAAGGGGTTCACATACTTTTTCTTGCAACTGTATATGGCAATATATTTGGGAAGAATATTTTTAAAATATATTTCAAATACATTTTTCTTCCATATGGGCTGACTTGAACAAAAACTGCACTTTACAGAATAAGTTAAACCTTTAATAAACGACACGTATGTTTCTAAAACTATGGAATTGCATTTGTGTTTATTTTCCCAGAAAAAAAAGAAAGTTTGAGTCAAAACAAACTTGTCTTAATCCAGCGCCTGCTCCAGAAAATCACGTACCTGACTTCAAATTCTCTCCCTGTTACATAACCTTCACAAAGTGCACTCGACTGCCCATGCGACACTAAGAGCTAATGCAATGCTACTTTCACTATGAGCTCTTTTCTCTTCATCTCCCATTTCACATAGCGGTGAATATTGATCCAATGTGTTGTTTATACTTTGCCGACATTCCAGCCACTGTGAGATGATGGGACGAATACTGAGCTTGTTGATGGGTTCTGTTATTGTTTATTGGTCTGATACTTCACATCTCCTTTTGGAGTTCATGTCCATTACTTAATATGGGCTTTGTATATAGCTTATATTCTACATCTTATATACACCCTGTTCCAAATTATTATGCAAATTCTATTTAAGTGTCACAAAGATGAAATATTTTGTTTTTCAGTTTAACTCATGGATGGCATTGTGTGTCAGGGCTCTTTTGATCACTGAAAACAATCTCAGACACCTGTGATAATTAGATTGTCAGGTGAGCCCAATTTAAGGAAAAACTACTAAAGGAGGGTGTTCCACATTATTAAGCAGAGCACCATTTTCAAGCAATATGTGGAAGAAAAAGGATCTCTCTGCTGCTGAAAAGAGTGAAATAGTTCAGTGCCTTGGACGAGGTATGAAAACATTAGATATTTCACAAAAACGTAAGCGTGATCATCGCACTATTAAGAGATTTGTGGCTGATTCAGAGCACAGACGGGTTGGTACAGATAAAGGCACATTGAGGAAGATTTCTGCCAGATCCATGCATCGGATCAAGAGAGCAGCTGCTAAAATACCATTACATAGCAGCAAACAGATATTTGAAGCTGCTGGTGCCTCTGGAGTCCCACGGACATCAAGGTGTAGAGTCCTCCAGAGTCTTGCAACTGTGCATAAACCTTCTATCCGGCCACCACTAACCAATGCTCACAAGCAGAAACGGCTGCATTGGGCAGAAAAATACATGAAGACTAATTTTCAAACAGTCCTGTTCACTGATGAGTACCGTGCAACCCTGGATGGTCCATATGGATGGAGTAGTGGATGGTTGGTGGACGGCCACCCTGTTCCAACAAGGCTGCGACGTCAGCAAGGCAGTGGTGGAGTCATCTTTTGGGCCGGAATCATGGGGACAGAGCTGGTCGGCCCCTTTAGGGTTCCCAAAGGTGTAAAGATGACCTCTGCAAAGTATGTGGAGTTTATGACTGACCACTTTCTTCCCTGGTACAGAAGGAAGAACTATGCTTTCCGTAATAAAACCATCTTCATGCATTACAATGCACCATCTCATGCTGCAAAGAATACCTCTGCATCAATGGCTGCTATGGGGATAAAAGGAGAGAAAGTCATGGTGTGGCCTCCATCCTCCCCTGACCTCAATCCTATTGAGAACCTTTGGAGCATCCTCAAGCAAAAGATCTATGAGGGTGGGAGGCAGTTTACATCCAAACAGCAGCTCTGGGAGGCTATTCTGACATCTTGCAAACAAATTCAAGCAGAAACTGTCCAAAAACTCACAAGTTCAATGGATGCAAGACTTGTGAAGCTGCTATCAAATAAGGGGTCCTATGTTACAATGTAACGTGACCTGTTAAAATGTTCAAAAAGTTAAAATGTTGTTAAAAGTTTGATTAAAATAGCTTTTGATTTCAGTAAATATGCTGCAAACACAACAAATGACAATTTTCAGTTCTTTACAACTTATAAAGTGTTTTGAAACTTACTGTGCGGAATAATTTAGAACAGTGCATTGGAAGTTTTTTATGTTTTAAAAAAATCCTGTTATCATTAGGAGGTTTGTTCAATAAAATGTGAATTGTACTCTTAATAGTTGATAACATGAGAATTATGCTGACTGTTATTTACATCAATTATTTAGGCAAATGAGAAAAATATCATTTGCATAATAATTTGGAACAGGGTGTAGTTAGTCTGGCTGAAAAAATACAAAAGTCCACCCTGTTCAACCATTAAAAAAAAAAAAAAAAAGTTTTAATCCTATACCCACAGTCAGGGGCGTCCCTAGGGTTGGTGTCACCCGGTGCGATAACACTTGGTGACACCCCCTCCAATGATCCCCGCAGAATGGATCGGATCTGCAGATTGAGCATAATGGATTGGACTCCGATCCATTATGCTTTCCAATCCGCAGATCCGATCCATCCTGCGGGGATCGTCGGCTTGCTTTACAACTTATCTTTTCGTGGAGCGGGTCAGGTGTCACCCCGTGTGGTACGTGTCACCCGTTGTGGCACCCACCCCCCTCATCTGACTCGGGACACCACTGCCCACAGTTGACCCAGAGGAAGGCAAAAAAAACCAGCAAAACATGATCCAATTTGCTCCTGCAGGGAAAAAAAATCCTTCCTGATCCCCCGAGAGGCAATTGGATATTCCCTGGATCAACTTTACCTATAAATGTTATATCCAGTTATATTCTGTGTATCTAATAAATAATAAGCAATTTTTATGAATTGGTGCCCAAAATTAAACTGCATATTCCAGATGAAATCTTACTAATGATTTGTACCGGGGGAAATGATATCTCTCTCTCTGGAGTCTATACCTCTTATAATACAAGAGAGGATTTTGCTCGCTTTAGAAACCGCAGCTTGGCATTGCATGACATTATTAAACTTGTGATCTACCAGAACTCCCAGATCCTTCTCCACCATTGATTCCCACAGTTGTACCCCCCGCAGTATGTATGATACTTGCATATTCTTAGCCCCCAAGTGCAGAACCTTACATTTATCAACATTAAACATCATTTGCCACATAGTTGCCCAATTAAACAGAGTATTGAGGTTGGCTTGTAAGTTGGAGACATCTTGTAAGGACGTTATTCCACGGCACAGCTCGGTGTCATCTGCAAAGACTGAAATGGAATTTATAATCCCAGACCCTATATTGTTTATAAATATATTCAAAAGTAAGAGTCTCAACACTGAACCTTGGGGTACACCACTGACGACCCCTAGACCATTCAGAGTATGAATCATTAACCACTACTCTCTGAATACCATCTTTTAGCCAGTTTTCTAGCCATTTACATATACGGATGTTTCCAAGCCTATAGACTTTACCTGACACATTAGCCGTGTGTGGGGAACTGTGTCAAACGCTTTTGCTAAATCCAAGTATACCATGCCCACAGCCACCCCTCTGTCCAAGTATACCACGTCCACCGCCACCCCTCTGTCCAAGTATACCACGTCCACGTCCACCTCTCTATCCAAGTATATCATATCCACTGCCACCCCTCTATCCAAGTATAACACATCCACCGCCACCCCTCTGTCCAAGTATACCACATCCACCGCCACCCCTCTGTCCAAGTATACCATGTCCACCGCCACCCCTCTGTCCATGTATACCGCGTCCATCACCACCCCTCTGTCCAAGTATACCACGTCCATCACCACCCCTCTGTCCAAGTATACCACGTCCACCGCCACCCCTCTGTCCAAGTATACCACATCCACCGCCACCCCTCTGTCCAAGTATACCACATCCATCACCACCCCTCTGTCCAAGTATACCACGTCCACCGCCACCCCTCTGTCCAAGTATACCACGTCCATCACCACCCCTCTGTCCAAGTATACCATGCCCACAGTCACCCCTCTGTCCATGGTTTTGCTCACCTCCTCATAAAAAGAAATCATATTTGTTTGACAACTTCTGTCTTTCATGAATCCATGCTGTCTGTTGCTTAAAATATTTTTTTCCAGTAAGAACTCATCTATGTGGTCTTTTATTAAACTCTCCAGTATCTTCCCAATTATAGAAGTTAAACTAACAGGTCTATAATTACTTGGTAAAGATTCTGACCCCTTTTTAAATATTGGCACCACATTGGCTTTACGCCAATCCAGTGTTACTATGCCAGTCATTAAAGAGTCCCTAAAAATGAGAAACAATGGCTTTGAAATGACAGAGCTCAATTCTTTAAGGACCCGTGGGTGTATGCCATCCGGTGCAGGTCCTTTATTCACCTTTATTCTGTATAAATATTTTTGGATCATATCAATTGTGAGGAGCCAATGTGGATCATTTGGGGCTGTGTCAGTACCATGCCCATTATGGACAAGAGCTCCCCCATGCTCCTTTGTATACACAGAGCTGAAGAAGGCATTTAATAAATTTGCCTTCTCTTTGTCCCCAGTCACCCACTCTAGATTATTTTGTAAAGGGCCTACATGCTCGGACCTTTTTACTATTAATATACTTGAAGAATTTTTTGGGGTTGGTCCTGCTATCTTTTACATTCTGTCGTTCGTTTTCAATTTTTGCGGCCTTTATTTCCTTTTTGCGTATTCTGTTATATTCTTTGTAATGTTTAAACGATGACAGCATTCCTTCATTTTTATATTTGATAAAAGCTCTTTTCATATTATTTATAGCTTTTTTAACTTTAGCCGTAAGCCACATAGGTTTGATTTTTAGCCTTTTAAACTTGTTGCCCATGGGAATATATTTTGCAGTGTGTTCACATACAGTCTTTTTGAAGAACTCCCATTTCTGTGTTGTATTCATCGATGCCAATATTCCCTCCCAGTCTAAGTCTTGGAGAGCAGCTCTCAGCCTTGGAATTAGCTCTCTTAACCTCCTTAGCGGTTTTCCCGAGTGTAGCTCGGGGTAAAATTTCAGTACCAAAAAGCGATAACCCCGAGCTACACTCGGGCTTACCATGCGGCGTTCTCCGGGGGTCCCTGCAGCACTTACCTTGTCCTTCTCTCCCGCGATGTGTCCCCTGCAGCGTCCCCGGCCATCTCCTCCGGCTGATGCCGGCATCCGGCTTCCGTGTTCCGGTCCCTGTGACGTCGGGACGTACGGGAAATTTGAAATTTATGCTGTCATTGCTGTTTCAATGCATTTCACATACATTTTGTCCCTACTGCTTTGTCCTGTGCCCTGCCTGCATTTTGACTGTTCTCTCTGCCTGGAAACTTAGAAAAGTCCATGGCGTCCAAAAAGCGTCCCTTTACGTCAAAAGCGGTTTTAGGACAGCGATATAAATCAGAACCACTTGCAGAATTGAGTGATAATGATTTGTGGGGAAATTCGTCATCAGACACTGAAAACGATTTTGCGACTTTGTTCAGCGATGTGCGAATTTGCCTCTGTATTTCAAATTTCAGTGTTTTTGGTTTGATTATATTATTGAATTAAATTTATTATTATTATATTATTATTTTTTATGATTATTTATTAAATTATAATTTATGATTTCGTGTTTCAAGTTTTATCATACCCGGGATGTTTACTGGACTCTTGTTCGGACAGATTTCAGTGAGTTATTCCTAAAAATTACAGCCTACAATAAAAAACGACATATTTCCATGCAAAAAAATGGTACCGCTTTCAGCACAAAAAAATCTGAAAGAATCATACCGCCAAGGAGGTTAAAATTTAGCGTTTTTATTTTTCCCATATGTTCTCGCTGTTTACAGCTAACAATAAATGAAATCATGTTATGTTCACTGCTACCCAGATATTCTTTTATATGTAAATTCATAATAAGCTCTGCATGGTTTGAGTCTGCATGCCTAGGTGCCTGATTTTATACACCAGTGGCCATGGAGGTGATTGGAACACCTGAATCCAATGATTTGAAGGGGTGTCCCAAATTTTTTTTGGCAATATAGTGTGTGTGTGTGTACTGTGTATATATATATATATATATATATATATATATATATATATATATATATATATATAAAATAAGTAAATCAAAGTAGTGCGGCACATAAACAAATACACATCAAATATATATATATTTTTTATTATTATTATTATTATACAGGATTTATATAGCAGTTTGCTCAGTGCTTTAAAATATAAAGGGACACAATACAGCAACGATACAGTTCAATAGAAGTAGGTTAGGAGGGCCCTCATTCTTGGAGCTTACAATCTAGGAGGGAGAGGCTGGTGGTACAAAAGTTAATAACTGTGGGGGGTGAACTGATAGGAGAAATAGAAGATTCAGGTATTAGCGGAAGACAGGATAGGCTTCCCTGAAAAGATAGGTTTTCAGATTTCGCCTAAAAGTGGGCAGAGTAGGCGATAGTCAGATATATTGGGGTAGAGAGTTGCAGAGGATGAGGAACGCTCTAGAGAAGTCCTGGAGATGAGAATGGGAGGAGAAGACAAGGGAGATAGAGATCAGGAGATTGTGGGAGGAGCGGAGGGGATGATTTGAGTTATATTTGGAGACAAGATCGGTGATGTAATTTGGGGCAGAGTTATAAATGGCTTTATATGTTATTGTTAATGTTTTGAATTTTATTTGTTGGGCAATGGGAAGCCAGTGGAGGGATTGGTAGAGAGGGATGGCAGATATGGAGCGTTTGGTAAGGTGGATGAGTCTGGCAGCAGCATTCATGATAGACTGAAGAGGGGATAGCCTGCGATGAGGTAGGCCAATGGGGGGGAGTTACAATAGTCAAGGCGAGATATAACAAGGGAGTGAATACGTTTCTTAGTGGTTTCCGAGGTTAGGAACGGGTGTATCTTGGAGATGTTACAGAGGTGAAGACTACAAGATTTGGACAGTGATTGAATTTGGGGCTGAATGGACAGATGGTAGTCTAGGATTACACCTAGTACCCTGGCATGAGGGGAGGGACTGATGGTTGTATTATTGATCTTGAAGGAGAAGTCAGGGCAGGGGGCACGGGCTGGAGGGAATAGTATGAGCTCCGTTTTACAAAGATTTAGTTTGAGGAAGTGGAGTGACATCCATGCTGATATGTCACTTAGTAATGCGTGAAGAGACTGAAAGGGTGAGGTGTGGAGTAGAAAGATTTGTGTGTCATCAGCATAGAGATGGTACTTAAAGCCATGGGAGTTTATCAAGTGACCAAGGGAGGAGGTGTAGATGGAGAAGAGAAGGGGTCCAAGGACAGAACCTTGAGGGACCTCTACAGAAAGAGGAAGTGGAGAGGAGGAGACAGACTTATAGGAAACACTGAAGAATCACTTTGATAGGTAGGAGTAGAGCCAGGAGGGAGTAGAGTCTTGGAGGCAAAGAGAATGAAGTTTTTTTAGGAGGAGGGGATGATCAACAGTATCAAAAGCCACTAAGAGGTCAAGTAGTAAGAGTATGGAGTAGTGGTCATTGGTTTTAGCAGCTAGTAAATCATTAGTGAGTTTTAGTAGGGCAGTTTCAGTGGAGTGTAGTGAGCGAAATCCAGACTGTAAAGGGTCAAGAAGGTTGTTGTCAGTGAGGTGGGAGCTCAGGCGATTGTAGACTAAATTCTTAGTGTTCTAAGAATTTAGAGGTAAACGGGAGAAAGGATATGGGTCTTAAGTTGTTCAGGTCCGTGGGGTCCAGTGAGTCCTTTTTAAGTATGGGAGTGATCTGTGCGTGCTTTAGAGGGGATGGAAAGGTGCCAGTAGAAAGGGAGAGATTGAAGATGTGATTGAGAGAGCATAGGATAGAAGAAAAGGGTGACCGTAGTAGTTGTGAGAGAACAGGATTCAGGGGTCAGGTGGTGAGATGGGCTTCTGAGAAAACCTTAGTGACCTCTTCAGTAGTAGCATGGTCAAAAGAGGAGAATGTTGAGGGAGGTTTAGTATAAGGTATGCTAAGTGGGATAGATGTCTGTGTAGCGGAGATGCCATTACGAATTGCATCAATCTTGTTTTTGAAATGATTGGCAATCTCATAAGCAGTGAGTGAGTTACTGGGTGGAGGTGGAGGTAGAGAAAGTAGAGAGTTAAAAGAACAGAATAGACGAGGAGGACTGGATGACAAAGTATTAATAAGAGTGACAAAGTAGGCTTGTTTGGCAGCATGGAGGGAAGAATTGTATGTTAAGAAAGCAGATTTATATACGGTGAATGCTTGCTGGGATTTGGTTTTACACCACAAGGCGGTCAGTTGCAGAGTAGAAAAGAGAAGGGTTAAAGTTGTGAAGGTTTCTGCGGGTAATTGTTTGCTCCTTGGAGGGATAGGTGTTTGAAGATGTGGATACTGTGAAGGTGATGAGACTGTGATCAGAGAGAGGAAAGGGGTGTTTGTGAGGTTGTAGGGAATGCAAAGATGGAAGAAAACAAGGTCTAATGCATTCCCATCAGAGTGAGTAGAGGACTATGTCCATTGTGTTAAGGCAAAAGATGAGGTTAGGTTGAAGAGTTGGGATGTAGTTCACATTAATGGGGATGTTAAAATCACCAAGAATGATAGTGGGTATTTCAGAGAAGAGAAAGTAAGGTAGCCAGGCAGAGAAGTCATCAAGAAAGCGTGACACCAGTCTAGAAGGCCAATAGATCACTGCAATCCTCAGAGAAATGGGAGAAAATAGCTAAATGCAGTGAGTCTCGAAAAAAGAGAAGGATAGAGAGAGAGGGTTAAGTAGGACTTGAATGGTGCTCAGTGGGGATAGAATCATTGTTTATTGATTATAGAATCAAACCAACTTCACCTCCTTTCTGACCACTGGGTCTGGGTGAGTGAGTCCAGAGGAGGCCTCCATGGGAAAGTGCTGCAGGAGAAGCAGAATCTGATGCTTGAAGCCAGGTTTCTGTAATTGTTAGTAGGTTAAGGGCATGGGAGAAAAAGGTCATGGACAGAGGTGAGCTTATTAAAGACAGAGCGGACATTCCAGAGTGCACATGAAAAAGGGAGGGTGGTTTTTAGGAGCATGGGGATTGAGATTATATTGAATGGATTGTGGCTATTCCTGGAGGAAGGAGGGTGCCTGGCATAGGGGTGGATACTAGACGACCAGGATTCGGGGAGATATCCCCAGAGGTTAGGAGAAGGAGGGTGAGGAAAGTGAGATGGGAGTGGGATGTATATGAGTGCACATGCCTTCCTGTCCTGGTGGTTGGGTCAGCAGGTGAGTAAAGTAATAGCAGGAGGTGATGAGAGCAGTAGTAGAGAGATGGTAGCAGTGAGGGTGATATGTATAAGCTTTTGGGTGGAGCAGAGGGGTAAAGAAATGAGATTTTGAGAACAGAGGATACTAATACGAAAAGGAGGAGTAGAGGGGGCATATTAACAGGTATATGGAGTAGGAATTAGACTTGTAGGAGATGTTTCTCAGGGTGTTTTGCTTGAAGTCCATCCAGAGTGCAATAGAGTTCTTTGTTGTATCTTCTTGCTACTTTAGTAAAAACTTCTTTCGTTAAACTGCTGTTTTGCACTCCAACAGAAAATGCACTCACACAGGAAAATGCCCCATCTGTGATTGTACCCCTAGTCTGTGACCTCCCTCATTAGCTGGTCTAAATTTATAGGGAGATGGTCAAATGAGCAATCCTTCTCTGTCCCAATTAGGAATTGATAAGGAACACATGAATTGGGGGGAGATTGGTCAAAGCTAGACCAGCCACAAACACAGGTCAAAGTCATAAAAGATGATTGATTCTCTGATCACAGAGAAGCAAAAAGATGAGAATCAATCACCACAAACAGACAAAAAGATATAGACTAATTATCCTGAGTTTTGCAGAAAGTCAGTGCGTAGCAATTAGACAGTTTAAGGTGGAGATGAGAGCAGCATTTCCATGTGAAAAATCAGAGAGGATTATTACCTTAAAAATATCTACATGTTGAACAAAGTGTCCATAAATGAAATGTAAAAATAAATAATAATAAATTAGCTATTTAATAAAAAAAAAGGTCTATAAGAAGCTTCAATAATCATTCCAAAAGTGCTCAATCCAATGAGCTCATGTACAGTGTAAGGTCCTCCACCCCAATGCACTCACCAGAAGGTCAATGATCAATAGCCTACAACCCAATCACAGGGAACCTCTATAGATCGCTCCTCAGTACTGCTGGACATAATGCCAGAACGGGATCCTCCTACAATCAGGAGCACTCCATTAGATGAGAAAGGACCCCATTCAGTAACAGATGCCTCCTGAAGTTCTGACTTTGGTAAACTTTTTTTTTATTTTATGTATATACCATACCTGGCCAATGACCATGGAAGTTGGAAATCACTGGATAGAGGAAATCCTTTCTCTGACTAAATGCAAAGTGTTTTTTGATTGGCGAGGCGGAGCAATGACATCAGAATGCATCATGAATGCAACAAGGTAGCCACTTAGCATGAGAGCCGGAAACAAGTGGAAATCAGTGGAGTAGCAGTGTTTACCTCAGTGATTTCCAATTTCCAGGGGACTTGGCCAGGTATGATATATACATAGCTACATTGGTCCTAGGTGGAACAATGCATTCATACCGAAATAATTTTTTAGCTAAATACATTGCATATGCATCAAAACAAGAGGCATGCAGGTTTTCTTGTTTTCTGATTTTCTGTGAAAAGGAGCCACAGCAAAAGGACTTGTGTTTTTATTTATTTTTTTTTGTGAATGAGTAGGGATACTATTTACCCCATACTCATTCATATAGGAGGGGTGGGATCTGGGGGCCTTATTCTAATAAGAGGCTTTTAGATTTCAATAAGCACCCCCACATCCACTGGGCCAGGGTTGTGGGGAAGAGACCCTTGTCATCATCAACATGGACAAAGTGCCCCCCCGCCTCATGTTGAGAGCATGTGGCCTGGTGTTGTTCAGGAGGGGGGCTCACTTAACCCCCCTTTGATGGCCTTCTGGGCTGCATGCTGGGGTCTGGTATAGATTGGGGTGGGACATTCCATTTTTTTGGAGTGGAGTTCCCCTTAAAATCTATACCAAACTTAAGGGCCTAGTGTGGACCAGTGGGGGACCCCTATGCCATTTTTTTCAATGCCTCTTGTGTTTCCATTCTGCTGTCAGGGGAGAATCATCATTGTTAGGAAACCAGTGGTTGCCGGCTCCTTAACAACAGATGATTCATCCCTGCTGGCTGACAGCAGGGATGAGCCGCAGTAGTAAACTCGCAAAATCGTATGTGAACTGTATGAACTCACAGGACAACTGCCCCTTGAAATTGCACTGGAAAGGATTGAAATTGTACCTTGTCAGTGTGAACGTAGGCTTATTGCTAGACCTTTTTAATTTACAGAACCCTCTGAAGTCGCTAATGAATGAAACAAATGAATATGAATGAATTAGTTCTTTTCAATATAATTTACTTTGCATTCTATGAAATTCATTACTATTGTGATTCGGAAAATTGGATGCATCTGAATCTCCGAATAACGTAAATTTTGTCCTAATTTCGATTCGTAACGAAGTGAATTGCCCATGTCTACACTTTGCACCCCTGACAAAGCTTTCCTTTCTTGAAAGCAAAACATGTTGGGTTCTTTATTTTTTTTTGTTTAATCAGTAATGTATTATGCTTTTGATTTTGGGAGCACATGTTTTTTTTTGAGGAGGGACAGGGGACTTCATGTCTCTCATAGGAAGTTGGCTTTGAACCTGGTCTGTAAGCTAATTAAGCAACTAGTGAAAATGTGGTCAGAGGCTGAGACAGTTGGTGTGCTGGGCATCAGGCAGCTTAGAAAAGCCCTTCAGTATCCACTGTACCTGAGAGTATAGAGCCAAAGCCCTGAGTAGTCTTTAAGGGCATAACTACCGTATTTTTTGCTCCATAAGACTCACTTGACCATAAGACGCACCTAGGTTTTAGAGGCAGAAAATAAATAATTTGCGCTAGTAAATATATGTAAAGAAATCATCAAATCATAAATCCAGAAAAATATATATATACCAATACCACAGAAAAATATAAAAAACTTTTTAGGTGCAAAAAAACTTTTGTGCAAAAGGAGTGTCTCAATATAAAAAAAGTGTCTCAATATAAAAAAATTTCACCAAACAACCTTGATAATATAATGGCAGATCATCCATAAAAATATCTTCAGAAACGGAAGCTCTCCAACACACCGATCCTCATCGATCGAAATAACAGGACGAAAAACTTTGTAGTTAATCGAAAATCCACTTCTCCAATAGAAAAAGGACCACCTTCAAACGTATCCATGGGGGGAAATGCCAAGCACTCGAGAGAAACAGAAAGACTTCATGGTGCAATATTATAAAAACCAATTCCTTTATTAGGAATTGGTTTTTATAATATTGCACCATGAAGTCTTTCTGTTTCTCTCGAGTGCTTGGCATTTCCCCCCATGGATACGTTTGAAGGTGGTCCTTTTTCTATTGGAGAAGTGGATTTTCGATTAACTACAAAGTTTTTCGTCCTGTTATTTCGATCGATGAGGATCGGTGTGTTGGAGAGCTTCCGTTTCTGAAGATATTTTTATGGATGATCTGCCATTATATTATCAAGGTTTTTTGGTGAAATTTTTTTATATTGAGACACTTTTTTTATATTGAGACACTCCTTTTGCACAAAAGTTTTTTTGCACCTAAAAAGTTTTTTATATTTTTCTGTGGTATTGGTATATATATATTTTTCTGGACTTATGATTTGATGATTTCTTTACATATATTTACTAGCGCAAATTATTTATTAATTGGTACACTTTATATATGGTGGTTTTTTTGCAGCTGGTACACTATTAGTAAGTTATACAATTTTGACCATAGGCGCTATTAATAATTTTTCTTATTTTTAGAGGCAGAAAACAGGAAAAAAAATATTCTAAACCAATGGACTGCAGACACAGGACAGGAGATGACCAGAGACTGCAGACACAGTACAGGAGATGACCAGAGACTGCGGACACAGTACAGGAGATGGTCAGAGACTGCGGTCATAGTACAGGAGATGACCAGAGACTGCGGACACAGTACAGGAGATGACCAGAGACTGTGGACATAGTACAGGAGATGACCAGAGACTGCGGACACAGTACAGGAGATGACCAGAGACTGCGGACATAGTACAGGAGATGACCAGAGACTGCGGACACAGTACAGGAGATGACCAGAGACTGCGAACATAGTACAGGAGATGGTCAGAGACTGCGGACACAGCACAGGAGATGACCAGAGACTGTGGACAGCACAGGAGATGACCAGAGACTGCGGACACAGTACAGGAGATGACCAGAGACTGCGGACACGGCACTGGAGATGACCAGAGACTGCAGACAGCACAGGAGATGACCAGAGACTGCGGACAGTACAGGAGATGACTGCTGACCTTTGGGGAGGGGGGGTAGCGGGTACCTGAATTTGACAGGTACCTGCTCTTACTTCCGCGGAGTTGTTCTTTGGTTAGTGTCCGCTCTGCAGTGGGACCTTACCTGTTCCTCTATCCAGCGCCGCGCTGTCTTCCCAGCTTCTGTAATGTGGGCGCTCGGCTTGACAGCCGGGTGCCCAGTGCGCATGAGCGAGAAGCGCTGCGCTTTGTGATTGGTCCGGCGGCTTCTGGGACCTGTCATGTGTCCCAGGTGCCGCCTTACCATTCACAAAGCACACCGCTGCTCGCACATGCGCACTGGGCACCCAGCTGTCAAGCCAAGCGCCCACATTACAGAAGTCCCGCTGCAGAGCTGAGTGGCCGGCCCTGTATTCTGACACGGACCGGCCGCTCCATAAGATGCACTGACATTTTCCCCCCTTTTTTGGGGGGAAAAAAGTGCGTCTTATAGAGCAAAAAATACGGTATGTAGCAACCTCCTAGTTAGCTAAGGGGAGCTGGAGTCCTGATGGATAGAGAGGAGGGATGCATAGCAGCCTAGGCGTGATATCCAGAAGATTAAGTTGTGATCAGGAGCTTGGAGGCTCTGCAGGTCAGCCCCTTTGGAATTTCCCCCTGCTCTAGGCCTTTGGAGGAAGGCCTAGAGGCAGTTGGTGGACCTGAGGAGTGCCTGGCTTGCACCCTTGTGGGATCCTAGCCAATCCCCAACAGGAGACCTGGAAAGGAGCTGGGGCACCCTTAAAAGTTTGGAGCCTGCTCTGTTGCAGGAGGGTTTTGGTGGAAGACAGTGAGGAAGATGTGAAGCTGATGACTGTGCTGCAGTGCAGGCTTGTAAATAGTTCCAGGAAGTTGTCCTCTGTTCAGCAGTTTCCTTGAGCATCTTGTACACCCCTAACCCTATCCCAGTTCAAATCCCCTAAATAAAAACAACAAAACCAAAGTTCAAGGACTAATCTCTGACTCTGGCTGCAAGCCTGTGTGAAGATGTGTATTGCCTGGCTGTGCAGGACTATAGGGAGACCCACATCTTCTAGCAACTCCTAAAGGGGTAGTGCTACAACTGTGTAACCCTTGTGGTCCATATCTCGGTCGCAATGTATAATGGTAGTGGGCAGAGATACACCACTGAATAAGAGCCAATATCACCTATCAGACTTGCTGAGAGCCCTTTCAAAGCCCTCTTACCTTTTGAGTGTTATAATATACATGCAGTCTTTGGAAAAATGATTTGCTTAAATCCTAATAAAAGTTAGGTTTTAGCCCAGTTGCCTTTGGTGCGTGGGTTGTATTTGCTTAGGTCAAGAAGCGTGTTATTGTCAAAATCACCAGGTGAAAATAAAGGGATAGGTGCCTGAAAAGAGAAAAAAAATTGATAAGCAGCAATATATTATTTTTCTTCTTGAGTTTAGAAATCTCATGGCAGCCTTTCACAGTAGAAAAAGACTTTGAAGCTCTAACTTCTTAAGGTAGGTGACTCTCTGAAGTCCCCACCTCTTACGACTGGGAGTCTCTGCCCTGTAAGGATTTCATTTTCAGGGCTTGCTAAGGCTCCAGGAATATGTTATAGGCCAACAAGACCTCTCCAAAGACTATAGTTTTAATTTGTTTAGACGTTTTGATGTTTGGTGTGTCTGTGATCTTCAAACATCTCAATTAATGATGAGGACGTGATCTTACAGGCAACGTTCCACAAAATTATTCCACCATCAGATGTGATTTCTGAGCTTTCCTCTTTTTCTTGAAAGATAATGATAAATTTATTGGATTCTAAAGCAAAAATGTTAAACAACTCTGGTTTAATTAAAAATCAGCTTTTTAAAAAGAGGAACTTTTAAAATCTCTTAATATAACCATTTAACAATTTACTTCTTTTGCTTGCAGCAAAGGAACGATCAATATCAAATCTGGCTTATAACACCCTCTCTGCAGGTTCTCATGTACCCAGGTCATGGGAGAGCTAGGAGTAGTTAGTCACATTTAAGCAATGTGAAAGAATGTTGAAGATGTTCAGTAGTTTATCCAAGCCACTTCTACAGTTCTAATGAGTATCAGCAACATAACCCTGGATTTATGACAGACATCTTAATCCAATCACGATGGAATGTGTCAAGGTAGATGTTGATCATCCAAAAACAGGATGGGAAGTAAGAAAGTTGTGGAACCAATCAACTGTTCTAGTTGTATAATTCCATCCTTGGTGTCAGGAAGTCTGCATAGGTGTCCATCCTTCAAATCTCCTGACTAAAGGTATGAAGTGGTGTCATAGCCAGTGTAGAGTTGTTCCATGGTGATTGGATTGATATAACTGTTCCGTGTGTGAATATACTATAAATGTTGAGGTAACTTTCTGACAGAATTAAAAGAAGAAGAAGTGGCTTTGAGAAACTATGAAATGTCTTCAGTAGAGATGAGCGAATCGAACTCGGCGAAGTGGAATTCGTTTCGAATATTAGAAAAATTTCGATTCGCGCCGAATCCGAAAATTTTCCAAAAATGGCGGCGACATGTGCGGCGACGGAGCAGGGATCTCTGGGAAGGCGCGCAGACAAGGCGCGCTGACCCATAATGCATTCATTCATGACATGTGATCGCATTAGCCAATCAGCAGCCAGCCAGCCAGCACTGTGTAATGGTGGAGCTATAAATTGCGGCCATCTTACAATTCTCCATTTGCCTCTGGTCATTGAAGAGAGACAGATCTCTCTGTATTAGGGACACAGAATCGTTACTTAGGGACACAGAACCGTTACTTAGGGACACAGAACCGTTACTTAGGGACACACAATCGTTACTTAGGGACACAGAACCGTTACTTAGGGACACAGAACCGTTACTTAGGGACACAGAACCGTTACTTAGGGACACACAATCGTTACTTAGGGACACAGAACCGTTACTTAGGAACACAGAACCGTTACTTAGGGACACAGAATTGTTATTCAGGGACAGACACAGAATTGTTACTCAGGGACAGACACAGAATTGTTACTGAGGGACACAGAATTGTTACTGAGGGACACAGAATTGTTACTGAGGGACACAGAATTGTTACTGAGGGACACAGAATTGTTACTCAGGGACAGACACAGAATTGTTACTCAGGGACAGACACAGAATTGTTACTCAGGGACAGACACAGAATTGTTACTCAGGGACAGACACAGAATTGTTACTGAGGGACACAGAATTGTTACTCAGGGACAGACACAGAATTGTTACTCAGGGACAGGGACAGAATTGTTACTGAGGGACACAGAATTGTTACTGAGGGACACAGAATTGTTACTCAGGGACAGACACAGAATTGTTACTCAGGGACAGACACAGAATTGTTACTCAGGGACAGACACAGAATTGTTACTGAGGGACACAGAATTGTTACTGAGGGACACAGAATTGTTACTGAGGGACACAGAATTGTTACTCTGGGACACAGAATTGTTACTCAGGGACACAGAATTGTTACTCAGGGACACAGAATTGATACTCAGGGACACAGAATTGTTACTGAGGGACACAGAATTGTTACTGAGGGACACAGAATTGTTACTCAGGGACAGACACAGAATTGTTACTGAGGGACACAGAATTGTTACTGAGGGACACAGAATCGTTACTCAGGGACACAGAATTGTTACTCGGACACAGAATTGTTACTGAGGGACACGGAATTGTTACTGAGGGACACAGAATTGTTACTCAGGGACACAGAATTGTTACTCAGGGACAGACACAGAATTGTTACTGAGGGACACAGAATTGTTACTGAGGGACACAGAATTGTTACTCAGGGACAGACACAGAATTGTTACTGAGGGACACAGAATTGTTACTGAGGGACACAGAATTGTTACTCAGGGACAAAGAATTGTTACTCAGGGACACAGAATTGTTACTCAGGGACAGACACAGAATTGTTACTGAGGGACACAGAATTGTTACTCAGGGACAGACACAGAATTGTTACTGAGGGACACAGAATTGTTACTGAGGGACACAGAATTGTTACTCAGGGACACAGAATTGTTACTCAGGGACACAGAATTGTTACTCAGGGACAGACACAGAATTGTTACTGAGGGACACAGAATTGTTAATGAGGGACACAGAATTGTTACTCAGGGACAGACACAGAATTGTTACTGAGGGACACAGAATTGTTACTCAGGGACACAGAATTGTTACTCAGGGACAGACACAGAATTGTTACTGAGGGACACAGAATTGTTACTGAGGGACACAGAATTGTTACTCAGGGACAAAGAATTGTTACTCAGGGACACAGAATTGTTACTCAGGGACAGACACAGAATTGTTACTGAGGGACACAGAATTGTTACTCAGGGACAGACACAGAATTGTTACTGAGGGACACAGAATTGTTACTGAGGGACACAGAATTGTTACTCAGGGACACAGAATTGTTACTCAGGGACACAGAATTGTTACTCAGGGACAGACACAGAATTGTTACTGAGGGACACAGAATTGTTAATGAGGGACACAGAATTGTTACTCAGGGACAGACACAGAATTGTTACTGAGGGACACAGAATTGTTACTCAGGGACACAGAATTGTTATTCAGGGACAGACACAGAATTGTTACTGAGGGACACAGAATTGTTACTGAGGGACACAGAATTGTTACTCAGGGACAGACACAGAATTGTTACTGAGGGACACAGAATTGTTACTGAGGGACACAGAATTGTTACTGAGGGACACAGAATTGTTACTCAGGGACACAGAATTGGTACTCAGGGACACAGAATTGTTACTGAGGGACAGACACAGAATTGTTACTGAGGGACACAGAATTGTTACTGAGGGACACAGAATTGTTACTGAGGGACACAGAATTGTTACTCAGGGACAGACACAGAATTGTTACTGAGGGACACAGAATTGTTACTGAGGGACACAGAATTGTTACTGAGGGACACAGAATTGTTACTCAGGGACAGACACAGAATTGTTACTGAGGGACACAGAATTGTTACTCAGGGACAGACACAGAATTGTTACTGAGGGACACAGAATTGTTACTGAGGGACACACAATTGTTACTCAGGGACACAGAATTGTTACTCAGGGACACAGAATTGTTACTGAGGGACAGAATTGTTACTGAGGTACAGAATTGTTACTCAGGGACACAGAATTGTTACTCAGGGACACAGAATTGTTACTCAAGGACAGACACAGAATTGTTACTGAGGGACACAGAATTGTTACTCAGGGACACAGAATCGTTGAATTAAAGAGTATGTCAGACAACATGCAGAGGAGTGGCAGAGGAGGCAATGTTTTAGGAGCGAGCAGACGTGGCAGCAGAGGAAGGGGTCGAGGCAGCACTAGTCGCAGCCAGAGGCCAGTGCTCCCGGTGTCATCCAGCGGTCGTGTCTCCACCGAAAACCCTGCCGTCATCAATTGGTTGGCTCGGTCGTCTTCCTCTTCCCAGGTCACCTCTGACACCTACAGCCAATGGTCGGTGGGTACGTCAGACACAACCGTTAGTTGGCATGGCCCGGGAGCAAGCCCACTGAAATCACACGTCCTCTACCTGCCCCTGTCCTTTGGTGTTCCCTCACCAAGCGAAGTATCGCATGCTGTGGGCTCAGCCCCACTGTACAGTGAGGAAGAGCTAACAGAGGGCGGTCAGGAACGGGGGGAGACATCCGCCTCTTCAGCAGCCAGGCGAAGAAGTAGTGGCGAGGAGAGTGGCTCGGTAGCCGGTCTAGAGACAGGTCTGTCTCCTGACCCACACGCAGCCGAGGGGGCTAGTAGTGAGGCGGAGACCCTAATTGATGATGATGAGGCTGATCGCACTTGGCAGCCTCGTCGTCATCAGGCTATTGCTTCCGCATCATCAGGAGAAGAGGGTGGCAGCTTGGCAGCGAGCAAAACAGTCGGTGGGTTGCCCAGGAGGCAGCAGGGTCGCAGCAGTGTCAGTGGAGGCAAACAGCCACGGAGTAGAGCACCAGCTCCACTGCAGCCTACCACCACGGCCAGTAGTGGTGCCGGTGTGCACGGAGGAAGTAGCAGTCAGCCAGTGAGGAGTAGCGGGGGCAAAGTTTCCTACTCGGCGGTGTGGCAATTTTTTGTCAAGCCGCCCGAGGAAGTAAACGTAGCCGTATGTCGACTATGTGGCCAGAAAGTCAAGCGTGGCCAGGGGGCCCATGTTGGGACTACAGCGTTGCGGCAGCATATGCAGCGTCGCCATTTGGTGGCCTGGGAAAACCGTGATAAAGATACGGCGGTTCTGCCTGCCCCAGCCCCCGCTCCATCACCCGCTCCGTTACTTGCTCCGTCACCCGACGTCAATCGCCCTCTATCAGCCAGTCAAGGCTCCAACACCTCTGCTGAGGGGAGTTGTCGCTCGTTGGCATCTTCCGCTCGTTCAGATGCTCCTTCTCCTGCTACTCCTCTTCACGGATTCCGTCAGCAGTCTTTCTTGGAATCCGTTTCCAAGAGACAACAGTTTGTGAGCACGCACCCGACGGTGCAGAAGCTGAACGTCCTCCTGTCCAAGTTGCTGGTGCTGCAGTCCCTCCCTTTCCAAGTGGTGGACTCAGCACCTTTCCGAGAAATGATGGCTTGTGCCGCGCCGCGGTGGAGAGTGCCAAGCTGGCATTTCTTCTCCAAAAAGGCAGTGCCAGCCCTGCATTCACATGTAGAAGAGATGGTGGGCCAGTCTTTGAGCATGTCGGTCTCTGCCAAAGTGCACGGCAGCGCCGACGTGTGGAGCTGTAACTACGGTCAGGGACAGTACATGTCATATACGGCCCACTGGGTGAACGTGGTGCCGGCACAGCCGCACCAGCAACTTGGACAGGTCACGCCGCTTTTGCCTCCACGTTTGCACGTTCTTGGTCCGGCAAAGATGTCCGCCTCTACCACCTCTTCTTCCGCCGTGTCCTCAGCCGCCACCCCCGTGCCAAGTCCCATTACCCGACCGGCATATCACATGTGCAGGGCGCAACGGTGTCACGCTGTTCTGCACCTGGTATGCCTTGGCGAACGTAGTCACACAGGGGAGGAACTTCTGAGTGTAATGAACAGAGAAATCGACAGATGGCTGTCTCCGCGCAAACTGAAAATCGGAACCATGTTGACCGACAACGGAAAGAACATGGTGTCTGCTCTGCGTCAAGGAAGGTTGTGCCATGCGCCATGCATGGTTCACGTGTTCAATCTGGTTGTCAAGCGGTTCCTAAAATCGACCATCCCACTGCAAGACATCCTTAAAATGTCACGTAAACTTTGCATGCATTTCAGCCATTCCTACACCGCAAAGCACACCCTCCTTGAGCTGCAGCGGCAGAACGGAATTCCACAGCATCGCCTGATCTGCGACATTGCAACAAGGTGGAATTCAACCCTACACATGTTAGACCGCCTTTACGAACAGCGAAAGGCCATCACCGATTTCCTGATGTTACAAGCGGATAAAGTTACTCCCCTGTGTAACTTCGATGTCAGCCATTGGCAGCTCATGCGTGACACCTGCCGCTTGCTCAGGCCCTTTGAGGAGGCCACGCTATTCGTGAGTCGGCAGGACTATGGGATGAACGACGTCATTCCTCTGTTGCACGTCCTGGAACAAATGCTGTTAACAATGGCTGGTCAGGGTGCGGTAGACGTGGCGCACAGATCTCAACGCCACATGACCCCTGTGGGGGCAGGACAGGAAGAAGAGGAGGAGGTAGAGGAGGACATTGGTGCTCAGGAATTATTGAGTGAAATGGGTGGTTTTTCCACTCAGCGGACAGGAGTGGAGGAGCAGGAGCATCTGGTAGAGGAGGAGGAGGAGGAGACAGAGGACCCAGACGCACCGTGGCAGTATGCTGTGGAGATGGAGGCAGGGAGTCCCTCGCAATCCTTGGCACAAATGGCCCATAGCATGCTCGGTTGCTTGAGTAGCGACAGCCGAATAATAACCATCAGACAGAGGGATGACTTTTGGCTGTCCACTTTGTTGGACCCTCGCTACCGTTCAAAAATGGTGGCCTTTTTCACACCTGCTGAGAGGGAGGCCAAAATAACGTACTATAAAAACCACCTATGTAGTCAGTTGGTCTCTGCCTTTCTGCGCCAACGTCCATCCTCAGACACTGTGGGCCCTGTGCGCTCGTGTTCCGCTGCCATGGCAGCAGGGGAGGGGTGGGGTGGTAGGAGCAGTGGCAGCTCCACCAGCAGCGGCTGCCACAGTCTGCAGTCGATGATGAGTAGCTTTCTTCACCAGCGCAGTGAGGAAACTACTAACCAGCCGCAGCAGCAGCAGCATCTGGTGGACCTGGAGCAGGACCTCAAACAACAGGCTTGGGCCTACTTGGACAGCACCCTGCCAACCGAGGTAGACAATCCCCTTGACTACTGGTCAACGAAACTTGACCTTTGGCCCCAACTAGCTGAATTTGCCCTTGAAAGGCTGTCATGCCCGGCCAGTAGCGTGGCATCGGAGCGCGTGTTTAGTGCGGCAGGAGGTATTGTAACTCCGCGGAGGACACGACTGTCCACCCAAAGTGTGGAGAGACTCACGTTTGTGAAATTGAATCAGGCGTGGATTAGTCTGGATTTCAAACCACCAGTTCCTGACACAACTGACTAAATCCACCATGAATCATGCCCCAAACATGTGCCACTTTCAGGTCTCCTCACACTGCTGGTGGGTTCCATTTTGTCATAGGGTGCTGGCAGATTACGGGCCTCCCATTGCTGCTGCCAGGCCCGTAATCTGCCATGGGCCCCTGTACCGCCTCCTCATGCTGCTGCCAGGTCCACAGTGTCTCATGGGTCCCTGTACAGCCTCCCATTGCTGCTGTCTCCATCGCCACACTCTGCCATGTGCCACTTTCAGGTCTCCTCACACTGCTGGTGTGTTCCATTTTGTCATAGGGTGCTGGCAGATTATGGGCCTCCCATTGCTGCTGCCAGGCCCGTAATCTGCCATGGGCCCCTGTACCGCCTCCTCATGCTGCTGCCAGGTCCAGAGTCTCTCATGGGTCCCTGTACGGCCTCCCATTGCTGCTGTCTCCATCGCCACACTCTGCCATGTGCCACTTTCAGGTCTCCTCACACTGCTGGTGCTGTCCATTTTGTCATAGGGTGCTGGCAGATTACGGGCCTCCCATTGCTGCTGCCAGGCCCGTAATCTGCCATGGGCCCCTGTACCGCCTCCTTATGCTGCTGCCAGGTCCAGAGTCTCTCATGGGTCCCTGTACGGCCTCCCATTGCTGCTGTCTCCATCGCCACACTCTGCCATGTGCCACTTTCAGGTCTCCTCACACTGCTGGTGTGTTCCATTTTGTCATAGGGTGCTGGCAGATTACAGGCCTCCCATTGCTGCTGCCAGGCCCGTAATCTGCCATGGGCCCCCGTACCGACTCCTCATGCTGTGACGTTGCAACAAGGTGGAATTCAACCCTACATATGTTAGACCGCCTTTACGAACAGCGAAAGGCCATCACCGATTTCCTGATGTTACAAGCGGATAAAGGTACTCCCCTGTGTAACTTAGATGTCAGCCATTGGCAGCTCATGCGTGACACCTGCCGCTTGCTCAGGCCCTTTGAGGAGGCCACGCTATTCGTGAGTCGGCAGGACTATGGGATGAACGACGTCATTCCTCTGTTGCACGTCCTGGAACAAATGCTGTTAACAATGGCTGGTCAGGGTGCGGTAGACATGGCGCACAGATCTCAACGCCACATGACCCCTGTGGGGGCAGGACAGGAAGAAGAGGAGGAGGTAGAGGAGGACATTGGTGCTCAGGAATTATTGAGTGAAATGGGTGGTTTTTCCACTCAGCGGACAGGAGTGGAGGAGCAGGAGCATCTGGTAGAGGAGGAGGAGGAGACAGAGGACCCAGACGCACCGTGGCAGTATGCTGTGGAGATGGAGGCAGGGAGTCCCTCGCATTCCTTGGCACAAATGGCCCATAGCATGCTCGGTTGCTTGCATAGCGACAGCCGAATAATAACCATCAGACAGAGGGATGACTTTTGGCTGTCCACCTTGTTGGACCCTCGCTACCGTTCAAAAATGGTGTCCTTTTTCACACCTGCTGAGAGGGAGGCCAAAATAACGTACTATAAAAACCACCTATGTAGTCAGTTGGTCTCTGCCTTTCTGCGCCAACGTCCATCCTCAGACACTGTGGGCCCTGTGCGCTCGCGTTCCGCTGCCATGGCAGCAGGGGAGGGGTGGGGTGGTAGGAGCAGTGGCAATTCCACCAGCAGCAGCTGCCTCAGTCTGCAGTCGATGATGAGTAGCTTTCTTCACCAGCGCAGTGAGGAAACTACTAACCAGCCGCAGCAGCATCAGGTGGACCTGGAGCAGGACCTCAAACAACAGGCTGGTTTTGGCCCCGTGACTGCCCAAATGAGTGAAGTGTGCGGTGATTCTAAGATCGACGGCACTCATCTGCATGTCATACTGACTGACAGTATTATTTCTCTTCCCCAGCAGACTCCAAGGGCATTTAAATTAAAGGTACAGTGTTCTGCACTAATATAAAGGCTCTCTGAAGCCTAGAAACCCTTTCTATAAGTTAAATTCGCAGCGAATATATTCGCATTGAATCAAATTTATTCCTCGAATTCGCCGAATCAGCCGAATCGAATTTTTGAATACTTCGCTCATCTCTAGTCTTCAGCATTACAGAACAAGACCAGTTGAATCTGATTAAAGAATATGAAAGCTCAACATTTCATATTCCTGATATGTACCTGCTGTACCATATACTTGTATGAAAAAAGTGTATGTAATATAATGGGTTTTTTATATATCTATACACAAATGTTTTGCCTTTCATTTCTATTAAAAACTGAATGAGTCACTTTACGAGGTAAGGTGTACAATCTCTTTCACTACTACTGGCTATACTATCATAAATAATTTGTGCTTGCCCCATTCTCTGATGGACAGGCATGTTTGAATGGAGGAGCAAAAATTGCTATTCCATTAGTCTCCTTTGGGGTCAAATTACTGAAGGTTCAAATTTACAGAGCTAACATACATGGCTGATACTTATTTAAAAAAAAGTGTGTCCAATGAGATTTTAAAATTACAGCTAAAATGAAGATTATCTTTATGGTAAAAGTTCATAAATTGAGCCCTAAATCAAAATCAAAGTCTACAGTAAATACCTAACCTCCATGGATGCAGTGTCCGCTCGTTCCTTTGCCAACACGAAGAATTTCTACCAGTCTTCTTTCAAGTTCTGTGGCTTTGGCTCTCTTCAGTGGCCAGTCTGGAATGATGTCAATCCTGCCCATACACCTAGGAGTTCATTTATCCTGACATGCAAAAATTCTACACTTAGCTGTGCATGCTGTGCATTTTACCAAATAGCAACATTTTAAAAAAAATCAAAAATTTTGCCAAATTGTTTTTAGCAAAGTTAAATCAGTCTAGTTGGCCTATTTCTACTAGGCACTAGATGCAGAGCTACAGGTTCCTCTGTTAAAGCATAAGATACATATTTTCCCTAAGAGATACAGACCATAAATAACAGGACATCAAGTACTTTTTCAAATCAATACACAACACTACAAATGTTTTAAACTAAACACATAATGATTTTTCACTAAATACATTGGATAACATGATTTCTATTTGTTTGTAAAGTGTGATCATCATTTCTGATTTAGCAAAATTTGATAATACACTGCTCAAAAAAATTAAAGGAAAACTTTGAAAACTGCTGAAATCTTCATCTTCAGTTTAGAGATTTGCCCGCATTACTTTTTTTCTGCAGCTAGATGCTCCCAGTTTGAAGACCAGCATGATTCAACCCACCTGAGCCCAGGTCATCCTGAATCCATCCCAGCCTGTGACTGGACAGTGAAAGGAGAAGTAGCACAGGGATGAGCTCATCTCTCTGTCACTCTGAGTTCTACTACTATCAGCATGCTTTTTGCCAGCACAAGAACTGATTGGCTTCCTGTGCTGTTTTTTCCTGTCACACTCCAACCCTGCTGCACAGTGACTGGGTTTGCAAGAATACATTTTTATGCTAAATAATATAATGATACAGCCCAATAATAGGTACAGTAACACCAGCTTTTTACTGAAATCTTCATTTTCAGTTTAGAGATTTCCCTGTATTACTTGTTTCTGCAGCTAGATGCTCTCAGTTTAAAGGCCAGCGTAATTCAACCTCACTTTCCCTGAGATCTGAATGGGGAAAAATATCATGCCGGATATCTATACTGATATGGACTGGGTTATGCGCTAAGAATGTAAGGATGCCCCATCATTTGATGAAATGAAAATGATCAACCTGATGATGCAGCAGGCGAGTCCATTTTGCAGAAATGTAATTGCAGCAACTCAGAATGGTCCTCAGTAGTTTGTATGGCCCCCACGTACTTGTATGCATGACTGACAAGGTTGGGGCCTGCTCCTAATGAGACGACGGATGGTGTCCTGGGGTATTTCCTCCCAGATCTGGACCAGGGCATCACTGAGCTCCTGGACAGTCTGAGGTGCAACCTGGCGGTGTCGGATGGACCGAAACATGATATCCCAGAGGTGTTCTCTTGGATTTAGGTCAGGCGAGCGTGGGGTCCATTCAGTGGTATCAATTCCTTCATCCTCCAGGAACTGCCTGCATACTCTCGCCACATGAGGCCGGGCATTGTCATGCACCAGGAAGAACCCAGGACCCACAATGGCAGTCAGGGTGCAATTGTCTAGCCCAGTGGTCTCCAAACTGCAGCCCGGGGGCCGAATGCGGTCCTTTGATTGCCTTTATCTGGCCCTTGGGGCACTATTCCTTCCACTGATATGAGGCAGCATTCCTTCCATTAACACCAACATTGGAACATAATTCCTCCCGCTGATATAAACTACAGAACACTTTGGTACTTCCTCTGGGGCAAACTGGCTGTCCATGGGGAAGATCTGATAGCAGAGGAATGACCCGAATTACTGCAAAACATTTAATCTCATTGATATCTATCACACTTTTTTCTAAAACAATTCCAATATCAGACTAGTGCCATCCTACATTATCCGCCTATGCTGGAATTTGCAGTGAAATTTATACATCAATAATAACTACTCCACTAACTACCGAAAGTCAGATAACACTTGGGTACTTCAGCGAGAACAAAGGCCTCACGCACCACTCAAAATGAATATTTCAGACGCTGAAACCTTCTGCGCAGACTTCGTATGAAATAGAGAATGACTCCTGCCTAATAGTATTTTACCATGAAATATTCATAATTTTTCTGGTACATTTGGTTCCGTTAAGAGAAAGTGTTTTTAATTTTTTTCCCCCCCCCCCTTTTTCTTTTTTTAACATACCGATGTATTTCACAAAAGCTCAGCCTGTAGCTTATTTAAATGTAAATTGGAATTCTCTTCATGTTCCATTGTCTCATTAGTCATTCAGCGTGTTTATGGCTTTGTGCTTGATGATTGCTATTCTAGCGTGAGGAATGCTGCCCGCCATGTGCGCGCTTCTGAAAATAGCCAAGAGTGGCACGCGGAACACAAATTGCTGCCATTTTTGGATCAGTTAGCTGACAACTGCTGACGAAAATATTGGCAGCCGTACCATCCCGAGAAGGGAGAGGATAAACCTGCAAATATGTGCTCCATTCATGCATCAGAGCAGAAGGCTGGCTTGTCTATAAGTGGGTTAGGTTAAAGAAGAACTCCAGGCATCAAAGTAATCATTTCCTTGTTTCCTGCCACTGGACTAGTGTACAATCTTCAATAATCATACATTTCTAGCTAAATATATATTTTTTTAGGACTGTAATATAGTAGTTATGTGACCACCAGTTCCAGTGCACCAACCACCAACATACACGGCCGAAGCCTAGACCTCAATACACAGGAGGTCCTACAGCGCTTTGACTGCAATGTTCAGATTCCATTGGAATGGATGGTTCTCACGCTCACTCCAAACTGCACAATATACCTGATGCAAAAAAAAGAGCAAGGAGAACTGCAGAGTGTAGGAAATCTCATCTTGTTTCTATAAAAAAATTCAGATCGTGTGCTCACAAAAAAGAGAGAAATATAGGACTTCCTACAACACCCCTTGAAAGATATCCCATAGGACGAAACGCGTAGAGATGAGCTTAGTGGTAACGTCATCATGTCCACACAGATGATCAGTGGGTGTCTCTGATATGTTTGAATTTCTTCCTTGTTTCTGAGAACATGATCTGAATTTGTAATAAATGTGAGTCTGAATTCACTACACTTTTTTTTTTAATGGTTGAACTGGATGGACTTTTGTCTTTTTTCAGCCAGACTAACTATGTAACTATGTGCAGTTCTCCTTCCTCTTTCTTTATGCATGAGGTACAGTATATTTTGCAGTTACTGATATTTGGAGTGAGGGTGAGATCCCTCCATCCATTTATCTGGGATCTGAGCATTGTAGTCAAAGTGCTTTAAAACCTCCTGCATATTGAGGTTTTGGATGCCAGTAAGCAGCCGTATATGTTGGTGGTTGGTGCCCTGGAACTGGTGGTAGCAGAGAAGAAGAAATTTTGTTCCTGTTTGTTTTTGACTTGTTATAAATTACATGGGACTTGATGTGACATGTATTGCATATTATCATGGCCACTGTGTTGCTTGGGTCATTAAAAAAACAATAATGCCATAATGGCTATGGCAGCTACATCAGTATGTCATCCTTGCAGTACTGAGTACTACAGGTTGGGGGGCGTTAAAACAACAACTGCAATAGTAATGTTCAATGTTGCACCATTACCAGTGTGGAGCAGCCTTTCTCAACCAGGGTGCCCAGGCACCCTGGGGTGCCTTGAGGTTTCTTCAGGGGTGCCTTGGCAAAATGTCTAAAAATTGCCAAAAACTTGTATACAACCCAGTGGGTGGAACAAGCCTGCCTTTTAGTTACATAAAGCCACAGGTTTTCATTGTGCACCATTAAGACCTTCTAGCCACCAGCATCCTGACAACCAATGACACCATCAGTTGATAAGGAGGATGTCAGCTGCCAGCACAGCATCCTAGTTTGACCCTCCCCTGCCCCCCTCTATTAGTGCTGGGGTCACATTAGCTCAGTGATGAAGAAAAACTGAGGGAGAGGAGAAACATTGGGATACTAGTCAGTACCAGTGTGCAAAAGTATATTTGCTTTGGAAGAATAAATCACCTCTAATGTTGGGTGTCCTACATGTGTGGATGTTGCTGCGTTATATAAAACTATTATATTAGTTTTCACATTTTAGAATGGAGTGCCTCAAGACTGTCCACAATTTTAAAGGGTGCCTAAAGACTGTCCATAATTTTAAAGGGTGCCTCAGGACTGTCCATAATTTTAAAGGGTGCCTCGGGACTGTCCATAATTTTAAAGGGTGCCTTAAGATTGTCCATAATTTTAAAGGGTGCCTTAAGACTGTCCATAATTTTAAAGGGTGCCTTAAGACTGTCCATAATTTTAAAGGGTGCCTTAAGATTGTCCATAATTTTAAAGGGTGCCTTAAGACTGTCCATAATTTTAAAGGGTGCCTTGGGACTGTCCATAATTGTAAAGGGTGCCTCAAAACTGTCCATTATTTTAAAGGGTGCCTCGGGGCTCTCCATAATTTTAAAGGGTGCCTCGGGACTGTCCATAATTTTAAAGGGTGCCTTAAGACTGTCCATAATTTTAAAGGGTGCCTCAAGACTGTCCAAAATTTTAAAGGGTGCCTTAAGACTGTCCATAATTTTAAAGGGTGCCTTAAGACTGTCCATAATTTTAAAGGGTGCCTTAAGACTGTCCATAATTTTAAAGGGTGCCTCAAGACTGTCCATAATTTTAAAGGGTGCCTCAAAACTGTCCATAATTTTAAAGGGTGCCTCAAGACTCTCCATAATTTTAAAGGGTGCCTTGGGACTGTCCATAATTTTAAAGGGTGCCTCAGGACTGTCCATAATTTTAAAGGGTGCCTCAAGACTGTCCATAATTTTAAAGGGTGCCCCGGGACTGTCCATAACTTTAAAGGGTGCCTCGGGACTGTCCATAATTTTAAAGGGTGCCTCGGGACTCTCCATAATTGTAAAGGGTGCCTCAAGACTGTCCATAATTTTAAAGGGTGCCTCGGGGCTCTCCATAATTTTAAAGGGTGCCTCAAGACTGTCCTTAATTTTAAAGGGTGCCTTAAGACTGTCCATAATTTTAAAGGGTGCCTCAAAACTGTCCATAATTTTAAAGGGTGCCTCAAGACTGTCCATAATTTTAAAGGGTGCCTCAGGACTGTCCATAATTTTAAAGGGTGCCTCGGGACTGTCCATAACTTTAAAGGGTGCCTCGGGACTGTCCATAATTTTAAAGGGTGCCTCGGGACTCTCCATAATTGTAAAGGGTGCCTCAAGACTGTCCATAATTTTAAAGGGTGCCTCGGGGCTCTCCATAATTTTAAAGGGTGCCTCAAGACTGTCCATAATTTTAAAGGGTGCCTTAAGACTGTCCATAATTTTAAAGGGTGCCTAAAGACTGTCCATAATTTTAAAAGGTGCCTCAGGAGTGTCCGTAATTTTAAAGGGTGCCTCTGGACTGTCCATAATTTTAAAGGGTGCCTCAAGACTGTCCATAACTTTAAAGGGTGCCTTGGGACTGTCCATAATTTTAAAGGGTGCCTCAGGAGTGTCCATAACTTTAAAGGGTGCCTTGACTGAAAAAAGGTTGAGAAACAGTGGTGTAGAGTACGCAAAGGTGTCCTTTATTCAGAACATAGAGCTGTATTGCACAAGACAGAAGCAGTGGTCTCAGGACCCTTTCTGCAGCAAAATTCTGCTTTAAGACACATGAATTGTCTTTTTACCTTTTCCACATAAAAATGCAATAGGGATACGCTTGATTTAAATTATATTTTTATATTATTGATTTTAAAGGACTTTTTCTACATGCAGGCTGTAATTGTATGAACACATTGCGACTGTTATATTTTTGCATTACATAGGCAGGCTCTACTTACTTTGTCCTTTTCGCTTCCTTCTCATAATGGAAGTCTATGGGGTTGATTTATTAAAGGACTGGCTAATGTTTATTTACTGTGTATCCCTACTTCAGGCCCCAGATTTCCCCTTCCCTAGTGCTGCCCTCTGGAGTCCCTGCTTCTCCCCATGGTATTATTTAATGCTTTATTTTTTTATTTTTCAGGTACTTATATAGCGCCATCAATTTACGCAGCGCTTTACATATATATTATACATTCACATCAGTCCCTAACCCTCAAGGGGTGTACAATCTAAGGGCCCTAACCCTCAAGGGGTGTACAATCTAAGGTCCCTAAGTCACATTCATACTTTTTTATACTTATCACACTTCTTTAGCCTAGTCACTTGGTGTGAAGGGTCCTTTTCCAATTTTCTCCATTGGTGGGTGGTCCCCAGTGATGGAGAGTGCTATTCTCTGGATCATTACACTGGAGTGGGGAGAATTGACCAAATCTGGGGCAACAGAATCTGAAGCAGCTCCGCATAGTAACCAATCAGCTTCTGACTTCATCTTAATCAATTAGGATGATCTAATGAAGCTGATTGGTTGTCATGCACAATTGCTCTAGATTCTAGCTTCTCCAGTCTTAATAAATCCCCCTGTAAAGGGCAGGTTGTGGTATGTTCTGCACTCACAGTACGTGTTCCGTCTTCCAGGTAGAATGTCTACGTTTATAATTGCAGGGATTTGCAAGAATACATTTTTATACGAAACGATACAATGATGCAGCCCAATAAGAGATACAATAACACCAGATTTCTGCTGAAATCTTCATCTTCAGTTTAGAGATTTGCCCGCATTACTTTTTTCTGCAGCTAGATGCTCCCAGTTTGAAGACCAGCGTGATTCAACCCACCTGAGGCCAGGTCATCCTGGATCCACCCCAGCCTGTGACTGGACAGTGAAAGGAGAAGTAGCACAGGGATGAGCTCATCTCTCTGTCACTCTGAGTTCTCCTACTATCAGCATGCTTTTTGCCAGCACATGAACTGATTGGCTTCCTGTGCTGTTTCTTCCTGTCACACTCCAGCCCTGCTGTACAGGGACTGGGTTTGCAAGAATACATTTTTATGCTAAATAATATAATGATACAGCCCGATAAGAGGTACAGTAACACCAGCTTTTTGCTGAAATCTTCATTTTCAGTTTAGAGATTTCCCCGTATTACTTGTTTCTGCAGCTAGATGCCCTCAGTTTAAAGGCCAGCGTAATTCAACCTCACTTCCCCTGAGCCCAGGTCATCTTGGACCCACCCTAGCCTGTGAATGGACAATGAATGTAATTGCAGCACACGGATAAGCTCATCTCTCTGTCACTCTGATTTCTCTTCCTATCAGCATGCTTTTTGTCATACTCCAACCCTGCTGCACAGGAACTGCAAAAGGCTAACACCCAGGGCCGGTGCTTCCACTAGGCGGCTGCCTAATGCGCACTGCCACCTAGGGGTGCCTGGGCACAGCACAGGCCTGGACTCTCTCCGTGTGGGACACCGCCACATCATGAATGATCCTCCAGCTGAGGGGAGAGGTGACAGAGAGTTGGACAGTACAGAGAAGGACAGAAAAATGCCAAGTGTTTGGGGCCAGTGTAGTAACGGAGCTGCAGCTCCTTCTAGTGTTCCTCTCAGACTCAGTCCCTTAATGTAAGCCAGCTGGTGGCTGCTGATCACTGTGGAGTTCCAGCCCTTCTCTTCCCATTCATCCACGGAGGTTGAGCTGAGCCTGTGGAGGAAGGTAATGTCTAATGTCCAGTGTCTGTGTGAGTGTGACCCGGCCAGGCAGCCATCCATCGCAAGTGCAATGTGTCAATGAGTGATGACATCATCACGATCCCACAGCCTGCTCTTCTAGTGCCTGCTGATCTGTGTCAGTGTTGGTGGTGGTGTGTTGTGTCGGATCTGTCACTGTGTGGGATCGCTCAGTTCAAGTGTTCTCTGTGTGTGGGGGCTGAGCTGCCTGCTGTGACAACATTTTGTCTCCCCCCATTGCCTGGGGAATTCCATCCTGGGATCTGTCAGAGTGTGGATCCATCATCCTCCACTCACTGCTACTGTCACCCTGCCACTGTCAGCCCCAGATACAGTCCGTCCGTGACACTGATTGTGTTTTTCATACTGGTGCTGGTGGCATCTTATGGCACTTATTTTTGCAAATTAAAAGAAGTTTAGCAGTTTCATGTTTTGTTAACTTAATATTTTCTACTGTTTTTTTTTTTTCCGGGGGGGGCGCAAGTAGCTGGTCTTGCCTAGGATGCAATATAGTCTAGCACTGACCCTGCTAACACCAGGTTAAATTCAGGTACTTACGCTGCATGCATTTCAAAAATACAGTAAGCCTAGGTTCACACGGATGCGGAATTTGCAGCGTTTTCTGTGCGAATTCTGCACCGCATCACAATCGCACCCCATTCATGCGAACCTCTGCAGGTGTGTATGTTAACAACACCCTGAAATCGGTCCGCAAAGCACGGTGCGATGTGCAGAATCAGATTGCATAAGTGTGAATACCCATGCGATCCGACTCTAGTGTGGACCCACAAAAGGGTCCTGCACCTTTTTGGTGCGGATACAGTGAGATTAGAGCCATACATAATGTATGACGCCAATCGCATCGCACAGAATTCGCATGTGATTAGCATAGGAATGCGGTGCGGTTCCTGTGCGAATCAAATGCGATGTACCGCACCGCATGAGTGTGAACCCGGCCTTAGTTAGGTATTAATGATTGCTTGTGCCATTTGTGTCTTACTTCATGTATGCGTAGAGGTTAGCTTTAAGGAGCAATACAACATGTTCTGATATGTTTTACCTTTTTAAAGGAGTCTTTCTATTTTATCAGAATTAACAAATATTTCCAGGGCATTTGAGGATAAAGAAAGTTCAATGATTTCATCAAATTGATATGAACCATGGCACGGCTAAATAGCATTGACAGGAAATTGATGTCCATACACAATGTCTATGCATTCTAATTTCATGGACCTTAGAGATCTGACTTTTGCTGGATGAAGAATTTGCCTATTTCTGCGCAAAGAGACTGGCTGCATATTTATTTGTTTTTTGAGGAGGAATCAGAGAACTTAAAGCGGATCTTTGCCCTGAAAATAAACAATCCTCCCCTCTCTGCTACATAAAACTCTCCCCCCCTTTTTTTTTTCATTTGCTTACTTTTTTTATTCAGTGTACAGGTTGTGGTTCACCACCCATCCTCCATTCTCGCCTAGGTGAATGACGCACAGTGCTGGGATAAAATTCAAAAGATTAACAATAACATATAAAGTCATTTATAACTCTGCCCCAAATTACATCACTGATCTTGTCTCCAAATATCACCCAAACCGTACTCTCTGCTCCTCACACAACCTCCTGCTCTCTAGCTCCCTTGTCTCCTCCTCCCATGCTCGACTCCAGGACTTCTCCAGAGCTTCCCCCATCCTCTGGAACTCTCCACCCCAATTTATCAGACTATCGCCTACTCTGATCACTTTTAGGCGATCTCTGAAAACCTATCTCTTCAGGGAAGCCTATCCTGCCCTCAGATAATAATGGAATCTTCTACTCTTCCAACCAGTCCATCCCCCACAGTTACTACCTTTGGTACCACTATCCCCTCCCTCTTAGATTGTAAGCTCCAAGGATCAGGGCCCTCCTATCCCTCTTGTATCGAACTGTATTGTTGCTGTATTGTCAACCGTTATTGTAAAGAGCTGAGCAAACTGTTGGCGCTATATAAATCCTGTATAATAATAATAATAAGCACATCATATATCACGGGAGGCATATTGTTCCGTTCATAAAAGGAGGAGGGGGGCAGGCCTAGTGGTGTGTCATCAGGAGGTGGCTGCCTACAAAGGGCAGCCTCCTGATGACGTCACAGAAGAAAATGGCAGCACAAGAACTAAGAGGTGGCAGTAAGGAAGTGGATCTCAGCAGGACGATTCTGGATCCATTGAGTGGGTGAGTATTGGAATTCTGCACAAACCAGCATCCGGTAAGTGGGGATTAGAACTAAATAAATGGGGGGGGGGTGAAGTTCCTCTTTAATGCAATCTATATGGAAGAAAAATATATTTTAAACATAGTTTAGAAATATTCTTCCCAAATATATTGCCATATCTTTGAAATGCTACAATTTTGGCCATATTCAATATATTTCAAAATATATTTCAATAATCAAATATATATATATATATATATATATATATATATATATATATATATACTACAAGTTGAAATGCATTTTTATTACAAAATATATGAAAAATATTTTTAAAAATACATTTCAAATATACTTTATGTCTTAAAAAATTTTACTTTACATTTTTGGAATGCATTTACAAATATATGTAAAACTATATGTCAAAATGACTTTTTTATATGTTAATATATATATATATATATATATATATATATATATTTATATTGAAATATAAGGAATATGGCCAAAATTGTAGCATTTCAAATATATGGCAAAATATTTGGGAAAAATATTTTTTAAATATATTTCAAATATATTTTTCTTCCATGTGGGTACTGTGGACCTAACTATAAAATGTCCTGAGCCCCCATAGTAGGAGCACATATATCAATGGATAGGTTAAGGGCAGGTGTGCCTGGAGTAGCCCATCCCTCCTTAAAGGTACAGAGATGCATGTGACACCCAGCTATACCAAACTGACAGCAAAGGGATTCAGTGCGTCCCTGCATCCAAGTTAGCCAACTGCACAAAAAATCCCAACCAGCCTTAGCAGTAAGGTGCACATGGAAGGGAATTTCCCAGCAACACTTACCAGCCAGCCTGCAAAACAACCAATTCGGCCCTGTCTAACAGTTTGCATTAAAAACAGAGGGTTTGGTTTGCACATATTTGCAAATACATGCGTAAGCCACTGTCCCACATTAATTGTTTGCTTGTAGTTCAGCTTAAAATTTTTCCCTAGCAAATTTAGGATTATACAACCTAAATTCAAAATTAAATACATCCATCAACCTTTTTAATGCATATGCACATTTGAAATTCAGATTTTAACTTTTTTTTTTAATTTTTTACATTTTCTGTTTTTGCTTACAAGCAAGAGCAAAAAAAAATCTAGAGCTAAATATTTCATGGATGGACAATCCCGGCCAGATCATTGTGAATGTAGTTTACTTAAGATGTCCCACGCAATGCATGCAGATGTCATATTAAATTATTGAAGGCCTCAGCCATGGCACGGGTACATGCTCGGCGAGCCGAGGTCCCAGAGAGCCTCATTTTTCATTACAAGCTGCTCTGGCACTACAAGCTGGAACACTCCTATGAGCCAGAGATTGGGAGGGCACCATACCCAACCCAGCAGGCATTGCCAGCAGCCGAGCCCAGTACTGGCTGGATGAGACTGCCGTGCATTCAAATAGGAAGGCCAGCCAAGTCCAATAGAGAAGAATTATTTATGTAACATACATTCAGCGAAGGTTATTATTGCTCCAGCTCCTCTCTGAGAGTTTAAAGAATAGAGTAAATGGCACCATGATGGTTGAATTAAGTAAATGTATCATTTTCTGAAAAAAAAATGTTTTTAAAAAATCTACTTGCTACTTTAATTTTTAAGGGACTATTTCTTTTTTTTAAAAAAGGTAAAATTCAGAGACTTTAGACTGAAAAACTGAAAGCTGCTCAATTAATTTAAAATTAACCTGGGGGTGCACAGTGGATGCCAAGATGCCCAGACCACAGTTAGCAGAAAAAATGCCAAAAAAGTAAACTAAATAAATATAAAAACTATTCATTGAAAATGTCATTTTTTTAATTTATTTTTTTACATTTTTTTCATGGCCTAAATACAAGCAGGGATTTTATTGAAATTGCTTAACAAATAAAAGACTAATACATCCTTGAAAAATGTAAAAAATGTTTAGGTAAGAAAATTAGTGACATTAAAAGCATTCGTTTTTATTGGTCTATTGGATACATAGAGACAGTGCAAACGGTAACCACATTCGTCACTTATAGGTAAATCTCAGTGTTATGTTAATGTCTGGATGCCTCTACTACCAGCTGCCTGTACTGACCTTTGCTATGTTACTGGATACCTCTATTGTCTGCAACCTACCCTTTTCAACGTTCTGATACCTCTACTGTTCGCTGCCTGCCCTGGCCTTTGCTACTGTCTCAGACACCTGTACTGCCTACTGCTTGCCCTGACCTTTGCTATGTACTCAGATACCTCTACTGCCTGCCTCTTGCCCTAAAGTTTGCTATGTTCTCAGATACCTCTACTGCCTGCATCCTACCCTGACCTTTGCTATGTTCTCAGATACCTCTATTGCCTGCATCCTACCCTGACATTTGCTATGTTCTCAGATACCTCTGCTGCCTGCCTCTTGCCCTAAAGTTTGCTATGTTCTCAGATACCTCGACTGCCTGCATCCTACCCTGACCTTTGCTATGTTCTCAGATACCTCTACTGCCTGCATCCTATCCTGACCTTTGCTATGTTCTCAGATACCTCTATTGCCTGCATCCTACCCTGACATTTGCTATGTTCTCAGATACCTCTGCTGCCTGCCTCTTGCCCTAAAGTTTGCTATGTTCTTAGATACCTCTACTGCCTGCATCCTGCCCTGGCCTTTGCTATGTTCTCAGATACCTCTACTGCCTGCTGCTTGCCCCGACGTTAGCTATGTACTCAGATACCTCTACTGCCTACTGCTTGTCCTGACGTTAGCTATGTACTCAGATACCTCTACTGCCTGCTGCCTGCCCTGACATTAGCTAAGTTCTCAGATAAATCCTCTGCCTGTTGCTTATCCTGAGCTTGATATGTACTCGGATATCTCTACTGTTTGCTGCCTGTCCTGACCTTTGCTATGTTACTGGATATCTCTATTGTCTGCAACCTACACTTTTCTTCGCTCTTAGATACCTCTATTGTTCGCTGCCTGCCCTGGCCTTTGCTACCTTCTTAAACACCTCTACTGCCTGTTACTTGCCCTGACCTTTGCTATGTACTCGGATACCTCTACTGTCTGCCCCTTTCCCTGATGTTTGCTATGTTCTTGGATACCTCTACTGCCTGCTTCCTGCCCTGGCCTTTGCTACATTCTCAGATACCTCTACTACCTGCTGCTTGCCCTGACTTTTGCTATGTACTTGGATACCTCTACTGCTTGCTGCCTGCCCTGACCTTTACTATGTACTCAGATACCTCTACTGCCTATTGCCTGCCCTGACATTGGCTGCTTTCTCAGATAAATCCTGTGCCTGTTGCTTGCCCTGACCTTGATATGTACTCGGATACCTCTACTGTTTGCAGCCTGCCCTGACCTTTGCTATGTTCACAGATTACTCCTACTAGCTGCCAGCTCTCACTCCTACAGAGTGCCTTCCATCTTGTTTCTCCTATCACTGTACAGTTAATCCACTGTCTTCTACCTTGGGTCTCCTAACGACAATCTACAGCCAGATTATATAGTTTTGTGTGTTAAACCCTAGGGGCAAACTAGTATTGGTAGACATGTTTACCTTAAAGAGGAAAAAAAAGTCAAATTAAAGCAGGGGGCTATTTACTACAAAAGAGACATGCTATATTTCTTCTGCAATAAAGTAAACCTACCTGCCTGCACTCAGTCCTCTCTTCAATGTACAATGAGCTGCGAGTTACTTCTTCCTGCACCATGACGGCCAAAGGCCAGTACTTGGGAGAAGCTGGGGAGAAGCTGCAAATGAGGGGCCATTAGACCATTGAAGAGGAGGTAGGTATCAGTGGATTTAGTTCTGCTTTAAAGGAAAAGGTTAACTGCTGAAGGTAAAGCTACACTTGCCATTCTTTACTCTAACTAGAGCAGCCTTTCTCAACCCTTTCGACCCAGAGGAACCCTTGGAATAACTTTCTGGCCTCAGGGAACCCCTGCTAAAGTTTACTATATCTACAACTCATGATACATTAGTGTGATGGTTGGTGGGAAGAATGCTCCTCACATTTGTGGTCATTGAGAAGAATTACCCCATTACAGAAAGCTAAAAAGATCAATGGTGTCACTGGGAACGTATCTGAGATGCAGAAAGTGCTCATTGTTTAAGGAACCCCTAGCAAACTCTGGAGGAACCCTGGTTGAGAAATTCTGGACTGGAGTGCCTGCATCCAGACGTTGCACTGCTTTCTCACTTTTATGGGTTTAATGTCATATTAAAGGCATTTTTTAGAAAATAGCAAATGTGCCATGCTTAACTGCTCTGCAGCAGCGTATTTACCGCGAGACAGAAAAAGGTGTTTGCCTGGGGTGACACCTTTCAGGGGGAGCAACGCTCCCTGGAAGAAGGGACCTGGTGAGTCACTGTCAAGGAACAGAGGAGGGTGCACGCTGCTGGAGGGTTCAGGGATGGTCAGCTGCTCTTCTGTAATTCTGGAGCGATAAGGTTAGTGAATAGGGAGGTGGCAGTCGAGGGAGGGTGGGGTGGCTATGGTTGGTGGTGGCAGAGGGTGTTGGCGTCTGGGGGGATCTTGTTGCTGTGTTGCCTAGGGGTGGTGAGTAGTGGTGGTGACAGAGAGTAGTGATGCTGGGGGAGGTGGTGGTTTACACCACTGCTGCTCTCTGTAATGGTTTTGCACAGAGCAGCCCCGATCCTTCTCTTTTCAGGTCCACCACTTGGAAGAAAAATATATTGAAAACTATTCTTCACAAATATATTGACATATATTTGAAATACTACAATTTTATACTGTATATATATATATATATATATATATATATATATATATATATATATATACTGCATGTTGAAATGCTTTTATTATATATATATTACAAAGTATATTAAAAATATTTTTAAAAATTTAGTTTTTTTAAAATATATTCTTCAGATTTTTTTTAACATATAAAAAAGTAATTTTAACATATATTTTTACATATATTTTTAAATGCATTCCAAAAATGTAGACTTGTATGTTTAAAGACATACAGTATATTTGAAATGTATTTTTAAAAATATTTTTCATATTTTTCATATATTTTGTAATAAATATATATATATATATATATATATATATATATATATATATATATATACTGTATATATAATATATTGAAATATATTTTGAAGTATATTGAATATGGCCAAAATTGTAGTATTTCAAATATATGTCAATATATTTGGGAAGAATATTTTTAAAATATATTTCAAATATATTTTTCTTCCATATGGGTCCTGGCCCCTCCCTCCTGCCTAGTGCCCCCAGAGCAAGCAGCTTGCTATGGAGGCACCCAAACAGGCTCCTTTCTGAGCCGCTACTCTGCGTGTCTATTCACAAGCAGAGCCACGGCCCAGCCCCGCCCCCTCTCTTTTCACATTGGCTTGCTGGCTGTGATTTACTGTCTCAGCCAATGAGGAGGGAGAGTCCCCAGAGAGCCGAGGCTCTCGTGCACATAACTGGATTGTGATGGGGCTCAGGAAAGTACTAGGTGGGGATGGGGTGGTGGGATGGGGGGGCTGCTACCTTACAACCACTCTAAGTATTGTCCTTTAAATAGTTTCTTGGTGTTCATAGCACTATTATAATGAATTGTTGTGTGTGAATCCTGATAGAGCGCTTCTGATTTTCTTATATAAAATCAGGGCTAAACATATTTGTCACTTTTGGACCAACAAACAACGAATGTCGCTTGTTTTCTGACACGTGGCATCTACATAGAAATAAGTGTTTCACAAATCCCCTGAATTGAGAGTAGGATGGTCTGTGTGGGATGTGACAGCCAACAAGATAAACAACAACTTTTCCACCTGACAAAGTGCTCATCTACAGTGTTTGTACTGCGATTCTTCAGCAATCTCAAAAAAGCCGGCAGATCTTTTACCAATCCTTCCACATGAAGCCAACTTAATTTTGCTTTCTCAAGTCCCCGAAGAATGTGTTTAATTCCCACTTTGTACACTGACTGCAGAGCGAATGACAGATGCAAACAGAATATTTTATTTTTAAGCATACATTGTATCTGGAGCCGAGGAACGAGTTTTTTTTTTCGGAGGGGGGTCACTCCTGCATTGGCACCAGTTTTGAAAACTAGACATAATTTGACTTAAAGGGCCAGTCTACCCAAAACTGGTTGTTTGGTATTGGAGGATGCTGGAGAGTTGAACCTTTGGACAGTTTATTCTGTTTCTTAGATATTCTGTTCAAGAGATCTAATTGCTGAGTTTCTATAGCTGCACACCTGCTGTGCTCATTATGAGGGGCTCCCACCATTCCTACACTGAGTCACTGGGTCTGCACCCCTGCTATGGCCATTATGAGGGGTTCCCACCATCCCTCCTGTGAGTTCCCAGACCTGCACACCTATTGTGCTTATTATGAGGGGCTCCCACCATTCCTACACTGAGTCACTGGGTCTGCACTCCTGCTATGGCCATTATGAGAGCTCCCACCATCCCTCTGGTGAGTTCCCAGGCCTGCACACCTGCTGTGCTCATTATGGGGGGCTCCCACCATTCCTACACTGAGTCACTGGGTCTGCACCCCTGCTATGGCCATTATGAGAGGTTCCCACCATCCCTCCGGGGAGTTCCCAGGCCTGTGACACCTGTTGTGCCCATTATGAGGTGCTCCCACCATTCCTACACTGAGTCACTGGGTCTGCACCCCTGCTATGGCCATTATGAGAGCTCCCACCATCCCTCCAGTGAATTCCCAGGCCTGCACACCTGTTATGCCCATTATGAGGTGCTCCCACCATTCCTACACTGAGTCACTGGATCTGCACCCCTGCTATGGCCATTATGAGAGTTCCCACCATCCCTCCAGTGAACTCCCAGGCCTGCACACCTATTGTGCTTATTATGAGGTGCTCCCACCATTCCTACACTGATTCACTGGGTCTGCATCCCTGCTATGGTCATTATGAGAGCTCCCACCAACCCTCCAGTGAGTTCCCAGGTCTGCACACCTGTTGTTCCCATTATGAGGTGCTCCCACCATTCCTACACTAAGTCATTGGGTCTGCATCTATGCTATGGCCATTATGAGAGCTCCCACCATCCCTCTGGTGAGTTTCTAGGTCTGCACTCCTGCTGTTTTTATTGTGAGGGGGCACCCACTATCCCTGCACTGGTTTGCCATAGGAGTCTATGTATGTTGGGTGACCTTTGGGGGGTCCCCATGCTTATTTAAAATAAAAAGAAGACTACCAGCAATTTTTTTAATGTTCACAATGCTACAGGACAGCCGGATCCTTTCCAACTTCCACTGGGCACTCCTCAATGAGCTCTCCAGGCCAGGAACTTAGATGCCCCCCAACTATGCCACAATTGGGACCTCAATGAACATGCAGCAAACTCCAGCTTTCTGCCCAGAGAGGCAGAGTCCCTCAGTCTGGGGACTCCTTCTGCAGGATTAGACCCAGCACTCTCTCCCCCCTGCTCCAGGATTTAGACAATTTTTGCGTTCCTCAACCACCTACTGGGCACACCTCCTCAGGGATTGGCTGTAGCCCAATAAATATTCAAGGTTGCCCATTTGCCTTGCTCAACTTCCTAAGTTCCAGAAGTCTATAGAAAGCAGGGGAAAGTAATCAAACCTGCAGCCTGTGAGACTCAGAACAGCCCAAAGCAATCAACAACTACTCCACTGAGGAGCCAAAAAGAACTACGTTTACCTAATATCCTAGCAACTTAACTGGGAGGGTGCTAGTTACATTGGTCCAAGCTGGACCAACATAACCATGCATTAAAAATCTATATCGGAAATTCTTCTTTATGACAAACTTGATTTAAAATATTAAAGACATGTATTTATTTTTTTAAATAACAAACATGTCATACTTACCTGCTGTGTGCAGTGGTTTTGCACAGAGCAGCCCTGATCATCCTCTTCTTGGGTCCCCCGCTGATGCTCCTGGCCCTTCCCTAATACTGAGTGCCCCTGGAACACGCAGCTTGCTATGGGGGCACCCAAACCGGCTTGCTCCCAAGTCGCTGCTCTGCGTGTCCGTTCAAACACAGAGCCACGGCTTGGCCTCACCCCCTCTCTCTCCTCATTGGCTCACTGGCTGTGATTGACAGCAGCCAGAGCCAATGGCTCCCCATGTTGTCTCAGCCAATGAGGAGGGAGTGTCCCTGAAGAGCCAAGGCTCTTGTGCACACTTCTGGATTGCGATGGGGCTAAGGTAAGTATTAGGGGGGGTCTGCTGCACACAGAAGGCTTTTTACTTGAATGCATAGAAAGCATGAAGCCTTTCCAACCACTTTAATGTTTGTTAGTCTATAAAGACCCCAGCCATCCCTGGTAGGCTTTTGCGGTCATCCAAGAACAGATTTGAATGCTGAATCTCCAGGAATCCTCACTGCACCACCATTGACTTTTTATTTATTCCTCAGTCGTAAAGGCGAGGCCAGCAGGGATACCAGGAAAAGAACATTTCAAGATGCATTCCCAGTATCATTTACCCTTCGTGTTTTACATTATCTTTAAATACGTTTACAATGCAGCCAGGGCCCCAGTGAATAGATGGACAAATTGGATTGTTCTGTGAATCCTTTCAAGACTCAGCGTGTTGACAACTTGTTGTTAGAGTGTCTGCACACAGTAGCTGCGCCTCCATACTCTGTGATTATGTTCCAAACATTATTTTCTCTCTCTCTCTTTTTCTGAAAAAAAGGAGACATAAGTAAGAAAATTCAAAGTTAACCACTTTCCATCCGGCCCAAGTACATAAACGGCCGGACGGGAGCAGTGCAGGAGTGGGTTGCCATTCATAAATGGCGCCCACATTTTCAGGCTGTGCACGCTCCCTGGGAACACCGATCGCTGTACGGGACCTCTGTGTGAGGTCCCGATCATGTGATCACTGATTGGCCTAAAGGTTTTACATAAATAAATACAAGCTGATCATTTTAGGCACACCTGTCAGTAGTCAATGGTTTGTCTCAACCAGGGGTGGACTGACAGCTCATGGGGGGCAATAGGGGCAATAGGGGATCATGGGGCCCCTGTGTCCTTGCTCAAACTCAAAAAAGCCTATGAAAAAGGTACCAGGGGCCAGGGGCGGACTGACCATTTGGAAACTCGGGCACTGCCCGAGGGCCCGGGTCAGTAGGCGGCCCCATGACATGCCCCTGGTAACTTTTTCATAGGCTTTTTTGAGTTTGGGCAATGACACAGGGGCCCCATGATCCCTTATTGCCCGGGGGCCCCATGAGTTGTCAGTCCGCCCCTGCCAGAGGCATCTCATTGGGCCCCCTACTGACCCCGGCCCCTCGGGCAGTGCCCGAGTTTCCAAATGGTCAGTCCGCCCCTGGTCTCAACCCTATAATTGCTACATATGCAGAATAGCTTGTTTTTGTTGAAAAAGAACAGACTAACTGGCAAGATCACTAGGTGAAAAGAGGGAAATGAAAACCTAAAAAAAAGAAAACGAATGCAGCCATCATATCTGCTTGGTAAGCGGCAATATAATAACTGTTTGGTTGGGTTTAAGCCCGGGTTCACACTGATGCAGTGCAAAATTTGCACCGGTTTCTGTGCGATTTCTGCACCGCATCATGATTGCATCCCGTTCATGCGAACCACTGTGGATGTGGATGTTAACGACACCCCGAAATTGGTTCGCAAAACGCAGGAATGTGCAGAATCAGAATACCTATATATATACTGTATATATATAGATAGGTATATTTTGAAATATATTGAATACGGCCAAAATTGTAGTATCTCAAATATATGTCAATATATTTGGTAAGAATATTTTTAAAATATATTTAAAATAAATGTGTCTTCCATGTGGGCAATTATGGCACCAAACACAAAAGTTGAGACACTCACCTTCTAAAAGCCCAAAATGAATTTATTGTTGTTCTCCGGTACAAGAGTAATCCATCCTCCATCACTAGGACTTAGGTTTATGGACATTCCACAAGAGTAAACCTATAGTATATCCCTCTCTCTGGGCTTCCTTGAAGAAAACATCCAATTTCCAAACCAAAGACGCCTCTGCTGTCAATTACACCCACGTTCTATGCCCCTTGCAGCTTCTGGTCCCAACCAACCATCCATTCTCAGCCTATCTGTAGTCAATGTCAACTGTTCTGCATTGCAATAAGATCGGGTGTTCTTTCATCATGGTGCATAAGAAATGGTCAAAGCCCACACATCTGTAGATAAAGTGATACTAAACAAAGAAGTGTTAATTGGCATACTTTATTCACGTAAATCATAGATATCATGCCACTGTTTTTTTTAAGTACCTTACTCCTGCGGTTCTGGTGTGTGGTCACAAGATCTTTCCCGTTCTTTGGTATCTGCATATCGTTAGATTTTTGGGTGGGCTTCTATTACTACAGTATGAGTTTGTGTCTGCCCAACCTGATTGGTGCTGTGCCAGTCACATGACTAAGACAAACAGTTTCAGATCAGTTGAAGAGCAATTCAAATTAAATTATAAATATCCAAAAACTGTTTTACAGTTCCTTAGAAATCTTTATTGAACATCAAATGTGTATTTTATGTGCATTAATATGGTGTAGGCGGAGTCAGAGATGATTGACACTAGCTTTCTTTTTGTTCTGATGGCACCTGCATCCAAGGCTTTTTTACTGTACAAGTATTAGCAGCATTAGTGTATATGCACGCATGTGTGACTGTATAGTCACATGAGCTGCACAGATAAAAAAGAAATGAAGAGCTTAGAAGGAAACTGAAACTGGGGCATGCTCAGTAGATGATAACTGTTAGGGATCCGGGTATGACCAGAAATGTGTGGACTGACACAGGTAAACACAGGCTCCAGGTATAGTATAACAATACAATTTATTAAAGACTAAACAATACATAAACGCAGTGCAAGACTAAACATAAACACAGTGCAACCAAACCTCCAACAGATAACAATAAGAACAATACTAAACGTAGTCGGGCAGGCCGGGTCGGTAGCAAACGGGCAGGCAAGGTACAAGGAGCAGGCGGAAGCGTAGTCAGGAATAGCCGAGGTCAGGACAGGCAGAGTTCATGCAGAGTCAGGATTAAAGCAGAATCAGGATCAGGCAGGAAGCAGACAGGATGCAGGTACAGGGGCTCATGGGAAACATGCACCAAGGCCCTGATCACAGGCCTGGCCATTCCTTAAATACACCTGCTGTAATCAGCCTCAGGTGATGGCTCATTGCAGGAGTGAGCCTCTGGTTGCTGAGAGCACCCGCTGGCCAGCCCTGGTACTGCAGCCCACAAGGTAGGTGAGTCCCACCACCACTGGCAAGTCCATTCCTGACAACAACAACTGGTCTACATGATCTCAGGCTGCAGTGGGGACACGGAGAAGATGGGAGAGACAGCTGAAGGCAGGATCAACCAGGTATATGTTCACCCTATACCAAACAAATGTTTTAATGGCTGTGTGAGCGTACATACAATATACAGCATGTAATGAGAGTTTTTAACAGTCTGGATTTAATAACACTTTAACTCTTCTAATTCCTTTACTGAAACATTATGCTGAGCAGATTGAACAACAGCAATGCTCCATTTCAAAGTTTGTGTAGATCTCACAGTATAATAGTTTTCACATGAGAATTTTCTCCCTAGGATAACTAATCTGCACAGAGGACCAATGACTCTGACCTAGGCTCCAGGCATTTTTAATGGCCCCTATAGACAGCACAGCCAATGGTGCCATATTCCCCCATTTTAATGACTGAGGACTTTACCTCTCACCCTTCAGGTTTCCAAGGTACTGTGCCATACCATGCCACAAACTCCAACCCTCTCTTGATGTGTGAAAACAACCAGTTACAGAGGAGGCAGGTCCCATAGAAGTAGGGTTGCCACCTCATCCTTTTAAACCCAAACACATATCACTTACACAGGTTCTGTTGCTGATTAAGGTGGAAATTAAACTAACTTAGTGCCTTATCTGCAATTAATTAGCCTCAGAACCTGTGGAATTAATATGTGTTCAGTTTTAGAGGGATGAGGTGGCAACCCTACATAGAAAACTCCTTAAAGAGGTATTGTGGGCAAAACGGTGGTTTGTGCTGACCGCTACCCTCCACCCTAAAGTATTTATGCAATTACTGAGTCACATTCTCTTGGTGCCTCTCAACTTCAGCATCCTAAACTCCAGCACCAGCTAGTGTTGATGTGACAGTGCTCAGGCCTAGTGATTGGCTACTCAAGGCTGAGCTTTGTGAATGAGTGTTCCACATGCTCCATTATGCTTCGAAACAATGGCTTCAGTTTTGCAAGGACTTGTAGCAAGTCACATGTTGAGAGGCTGTAGCATCATTGGTGTCAATAGAAGGAATAGTGCCCCATTGTTGGTGTTAGTGGGAAGAATATTACCCCATCATTGGTGTCAGTGAGAGAATTAGTTCCCCATCATTGATGTCATTGGGAGGAATAGTACCCATTTTTGGTGTCAATGGGAAGAATTTTACCACATCATTGGTGTCAGTGGGAGAATTAATTCTCCATCATTGATGTCATTGGGAGGAATTGTACCCCATTGTTGATGTCAGTGGGAAGAATAGTGCCCCATCATTGGTGTCAGTGGGAGAATTAGTTCTCCATCATTGATGTCATTGGGAGGAATAGTACCCCATTGTTGATGTCAGTAGGAAGAATAGTGCTCCATCATTGCTGTCAGTAAGAGAATTAGTCCCAAATCATTTGTGTGAGTGGAAGGAATTGTGCCCCATCATTGGTGTCAGTGGGAAACATAGTATCCCATTGTTGGTGTCAGTGGGAGGAATAGTGCCTCTTTGGCATCAGTGGGAGGAATAGTGCCCCATCATTGGTATCAGTGGGAGGAATAGTGCCCCATCATTGGTATCAGTGGAAGGAATAGTGTCCCAATTGCTGGATAAAGTCAAGCAAAGGGCCGCATCTGGACCAGGGGCCCCAGTTTGGAAACCACTGTTCTAAAGAGAAAACCAGATGAAGCCATTGTTAGGATGAGTACTTGAAAGGATGATTTTCTTTATCCCTTCAGAGACCCGGTCTGTGGAGAGATTCCTGGTTTATCAGCAGAATTCTGGGAACACCCCTTGAACACGGAAATAACGGCAGCTTATGTTCAGAGATGTTCAAAGTTTATTAGACATTACTAAGATTATATAGGATACAGAAAAAATAAGGGAGGGGGGGGAGCGAGTTTCAAAACTGTAACTTGTAACTTTCCATCATGAGCTAACTACATGAAACATGACATATACATTTCTTGGTATAAATTGTTTTTGCTAGCTTTCTGAAAAATAGCCGGGCAAAGATATTATCAGGGTCGTGTTATCTTTTGTTGATACATCCTTGAGCAACTAAAACAGTTTCATTAAACTTCTAATATATCTGCAAAAAGCTAACTTAATACTTAAAATGGCGTACATCAACAAAATGGAGGTTATCTAGATCCTTTCAGTACTGTGATCTCTGAGGGAGGTAATAAATACCTGGAAGTGTTACATTGACATATTACATAACATGCTGTACTCAACATTAAAAATATATCTAATGATATGTCCATTTTAAGAAGATTTTCTGAAATTTATACATAGCAGTTAAAAATAATTTCAAAAACGTTTCACATTCTCTTTGTGGCGTAAAGATAAGTTTTCACATTTCCCATAATTATTTAAAGTCTGGCCATTTCATAGCAGACAGGTGTTTGATGTTCCTAAAAAAATTTAAAAAGGGATTAGTCGTATGCTGGTAACGAGCGTTTTTAACATTTTTAAAACGTTCCTGTAAATATCGCCCAAAAATGACACAGCAATTGAGTTCAAAAGACGGCAAAATTACGTTCTCATAATTAGAAATACTCTTTTCAGAAGAGCAAATTTTAGAGCTTAGGGATGCGTCTTTTCATATTTAATCGATTAGCAAAAAAAACTTCATACCACACAGAGATTAGCTTTAAAAAAAAACTTTAGGTTTTTTTTTCCTTCAAATGTGAACTTTTCTTGGCAAGGAAAGATGAAGAATTGGAAGCATTGATGTTTAGTTGTGACATTTCAAACTAAATAAAATTGCATCCCTGGTGTATAATTGCAGAAATGTCTCTCAAGTCTTAGGAGGATCTTTAAAGATAAAAGGGAATTATTTGATTGGGTGAGGACTGTGAAAACGAGTTCCGGAGGTAAAAACTATGTTAAAGGGTGTGTGCGCTTTCTTTCCAGGTCTTTGAGCTGCCACTGTCCCTGCAGGCTGTGCAAAAAATTAAATGAGACTCTTAGTGCTGTTACAGGGTCTGTATGTTGTGGATGGGCATACTGTCCTGCCTGCTCTGGCATGCCCATTTTCTGCCACCATTACCACCGAGTTCCAGCTGCCCACAGATGGCATAGAGGGTGCATGTGTAGTCATTCACTTGCAGAGGTTTCTCATCTTTTATCAATATTATTTTCTAGAAAAATAAAAATCCATCCTTGACTTCCATTCATTGGCTTTGCCTGGACTGGGATGATGTCATCAGTCTGCTCCAGGCAGGAGGAAGCATTTCCTCAATCTCCATTCCCCCAGTGATCACAAGGTGAGAGGAAACAGCAGGGGGTGATCTGTGTTGGACATTTGTGAAAACAGTCAAGAACTTCACAGGATTTACATGATTTTGTCATCTCTAAGCCAGCATCTCAGTACAGGAAGGAGATGGTGGCTCTGGATGATGCCTGAACAAAGATGGCTTTGTCCTTCTGAAAAGAAACATAGATGAGGGTATTGTCAGTACTGGGATCTCTGTAAGAGGTAATACATACAGTATCTGGAAGTGATACAATGACATATTACTTAGCATTATTGCACTTTCCACTAGGGGGTGAAGGTGTCTATCTTCACATCTGCCAGCCATGAGGTGAAGGGTATTTATCTTCATATCTGCTACTCATTTGGTCAAGAGTATCAATTTTCATATCCATCGCCCAAATGTTGAATGGTGCCCATCTTCACATATGCCACTCATTGAGTGAAGGGTACCTGTCTTCACATTTGCCACCCATTGGGTGAAGGACATCCATCTTCACATCTGCCACCCATTTGGGGGGAATGGTATCTATCTTCCCATCTGCCACCCAAGGGTTGTGGGGTTTCTATCATCACATCTGCCACACATTGGCTGAAGAACATCCATCTTCACATCTTCCACCCATGAGGGGAGCAGTATTTATCTTCCCACCTGCCACCCATGGGGTGAGGGGTATCTATCATCACATCTGCCACAGATTGGATAAAGAACATCCATCTTCACATCTTCCACCCATGAGGGGAGCAGTACTTATCTTCTCACCTGCCACCCATGGGGTGAAGGGTATCTATCATCACATCTGCCACAGATTGGATAAAGAACATCCATCTTCACATCTTCCACCCATGAGGGGAGCAGTATTTATCTTCTCACCTGCCACCCATGGGGTGAGGGGTATCTATCATCACATCTGCCACAGATTGGATAAAGAACATCCATCTTCACATCTTCCACCCATGAGGGGAGCAGTATTTATCTTCTCACCTGCCACCCATGGGGTGAGGGGTATCTATCATCACATCTGCCACACATTGGGTGAAGAACATCCATCTTCACATCTTCCACCCATGAGGAGAGCAGTATTTATCTTCTCACCTGCCACCCATGGGGTGAGGGGTATCTATCATCACATCTGCCACACATTGGGTGAAGGACATCCATCTTCACATCAGCCACCCATGGGGGGAATGGTATCTATTTTCTCATCTGCCACCCATAGGGAGAGGTGTATCAATCGTCACATCTGCCACCCATGGGATGAAGGGTGTCTATAGAAACTTTTCTCTAAAGCAGATCAAAACTCTAAATGGATGATATTTAGCTTGCTAAAGCACTGTGTATCATAAACGAGGACAGGGATAAGCACCTCATCCCAACAACTCGGGCTGGTGGTAGTGGAGGTCTGCAAGTGGGGTAATGGGGGGTTTATTGGAATATGGAAGATCCTATAATAATAAGGGACCCCCAGATACTGTCCTCCATTGTACCCCTACTCATCAACAAAAATAAGTTGGAACCTAAAAAGAAAGGCACCCAAACGTTAGTAAAAAAAATAAAAATCTCAGAAAGAGTCCCTTGTAGATCCATCGTCAGTTACGATGCCCGCCCCTGCTGACTTGCGAAAAAAAAGCCTGATAACCTGGCCCACACGACCAATCCCGATGGTACCACTAGCCTAATTACAGCTCCCAAAGCTGTCATCAGCTATATAAGAGAATGGATAGGGATAGTGGTGACATCATTGACCAAATATGGTCATGGCCATAATGGTCAAGGTAATCCTAAGGATGCTTCCAGTGACAGGTAGAAAATGTCATGTATATAAGATATAGGTAGAAATTTCGCTTTTATATATAATCTCAACTCAATCCTAGTGGCAGAGTGACAATTCAATTGAGAGACAGGACAGAACGTTGCAACCCTATAACAGGAGGAACCGTAACAAGGACCTTCATGGCAGGGTCACCCTATTTTTTTTTTTTTTATGAAAGCTGTGAATTTAAAAAAGATTAAAAACAATCTTTGAAATGACATAACACGTTAAAGATTTATAGTATGAGATCTTATTGATTGGGTCCACATTTACTCAAAACACTTCATTAAAATTACATTACAGAAAATACAGACCTATAATATAGGGGCTACGGTCCACTTTGTTATTGCTAAGTTAATGTTTTGGCAGTTTATTCTGCAAGAGACGGGAAGCATTTTATAGAATTTGCTACTTGTTCTCAGAGGTTATAGAGGCGCGACTGTGGCCCAAAGGCTGAAAGAGTTGTCAGCTTCCCCTGCACCCTATTTATATCCTGACATTAAGAGAATTTCCAGCTCATCTCTCGGGGGCTAAACACTGATCTCGTTTGGTATAAGGTCATTGCATTGAACGCCAAGGATGTCTCAGGTTTTCTTGGAGAAAGAAAATGGAAAAGTGGTATTGGAATTAATTCATATGGGTTGAAGTTTACAGCTCCCTTCTGATGGTTGTTATTGCAGCTGTCATTGTCCTACATAACCAAGGAAGAAAGAAAAGGAATATTTCAAAAAGCAGGTGGTCACATCTACATATACAGCAGTCAAGACTAAAAGCTAAAGGGTCGGCCTAACTGAAGCTGATATTTTGTTGAAAAGTGGAACTTGATTGACTTAGTGCCCAATATTTTATATCTTTGTTATGTAGGAGTGCTGAACCTTATGGAGATGTGTTATAACTCAATGGGTGATTTACGGTAGTAAAGCTCACCGGCAACTGTTGGGTCTTGCCGGGCACCTAGAGGAGTTTATTGAAGTTTTCAAAGGATGTCAGTGCCAAACCCATTTTTTTAAAAGGTCTATACAAGCTGGTCTGGTGTTTTATATGTCTTAGATACTCCAACACTGAGATCTCCCTCCCATAATTCTTTACTATGACCCTGTCCACCAGAGAACATTAGGTGTTCACCTAGGTGCACTCACAGTTCTGTTTTCCACCTCCACTTCCTCCGTTTTTCATGATATGAAATACATAAAATATCCAGCAGGGTTAGTTGGAGTCCATAATTGGCACAGAGGGTGTGTAGACCCGGGAATAGCTCAAAGATGATGGGACATGGGTGCAGCAGGTGAGCAGACCTAGAAACTTGACTCAGGAATGGTGGGAGCTCCTCATAATTGGCGCAGCAGGTAAGCAGCCCCAGGAACTGGAATGAAATACATAAAATATCCAGCAGGGTTAGTTGGAGCCCATAATTGGCACAGAGGGTGTGTAGACCTGGGAACAGCTCAAGATGATGGGAAATGGGTGCAGCAGGTAAGTAGACCTAGAAACTCGACACAGGAATGGTGGGAGCTCCTCCTAATTGGTGCAGCAGGTAAGCAGCCCCAGGAACACAACTCAGGGATGATGGGAATTCCTCATAACGGACACAGCACGTGTGGAGACCAAAGACCACAGTACAGGGATGGTTGGAGAAAGAGGTGTAACTAGAACCTTCAGGGCCCCAGTGCAAGAAACTATGAAGGGCCCCCCTGACTGCTGTTTCTCTTACTCCAGGGCCTTTTCCTCTGGGCCTGGGGACCTTCCCACTGATCCCTGGGCTCTTTACTCCCATTAGGGAGCTTTTTATAAGCCCCGTTTCACACTTCTGCAACTTGCGACACATAAAGTTGCATGACAAGTCATAACATAATCACGTCAAGAGGGCCATCTTAGTCAATGTGACTCAAAAAGGTTCCTGAACTACGTTTCTGTGACTTTGGTGTGATTTTAGTGCCATAGACTGCAATGTTATATCACAAAAGTCACAAGCAAGTCACAAGGAAATCACAAGCAAATCATATGACTTTGGGGTCGCAGCAGTGTGAACCAAGCCTTACAGTCCTGCAGTTGGACCAATTCATATGTTCTGCAGCGGGTCCCCTTCCTGCCATCGTGGGACCCTCCCAAGTTACCTTTGTGACCCCGGTAGTTCCGCCACTAGTTGGAGCCTCTCATAATAGGCATAGCAGGTGTGCCAACATGGAGACTCTACCAGATCCCCTAGCAACTGAAATTATAAAGGATAATATATAACCAAAACAGGACTAGTCACCTTGAATATTTCTTCTGCTATGTTTTTCAGTAGAATCTTATTCAAACTTTTGGGATAAAAAAAAAGCTTTTTAAAAACTTTTAATTAGCTAAACTTTAACATCTTAACAAACAATGACTTAATATAGTTCTGTGCGGTCCTGACCTTGGCACGTACGGTGAACTGCGGCATCTGACGGTTGTGGGGAATATAAAATATGCACATTATCTTGTCTCGTTTGTGTCAAAGAACGCAAAGAACATTTCCAGAGAAGCTCTAAAATCGAAATTGCAGTTAGGTAATCTGATTTAAAGTGGACTTATCATTATAGCATTATGTCTGTTTTTTTTCTATCCGCTGAATTTTATATAAATAAAAATAAAAGAAAGAGAGCGAAAGAGAGAGAGAGAAATAAATATACTACATCTGACCACTTGATAATGCTTTCCCCAGTGGTCGCCCTGACCTTGCAGGCCTCCCGACACCTCTGACACTCTGGGGTCAGACATATTTCAACAGTATGAAATAATAATGTAAGAGACACAATTCTTTAGTAACACCTCTATATTAGCTTCGTTCAAAAGAGTAGACCAAAGAATGAAGGTTTAGAAGGTACATCCCCAGTTATTGCATAAAAGCAAAATACTGATAAAATGGAAATAACCAAATAGCAACAGGCATGGTGTTTAAATGAGGCCCAAAGTGTGCCAAGAAAATCTCCCCCACACCATTACACCACCACCAGCCTCAACCATTGATACAAGGCAGGATGGATCCATGCTTTCACTTTACTTACACCAATTTCTAACCCTGCCATTTGAATATTTCAGCTGAAATCAACACTCATCAGACCAGGCAACGTTTTCCAATCTTCTATTGTCCAATTTTGGTGAGCCTGCGCGTATTGTAGCCTATATGTCCTTTTCTTAGCTGACAGGAGTGGCACCCGGTGTGGTCTTCTGCTGCTGTAGCCCATCTGCTTGAAGGTTCAATGTGTTGTGCAGTCAGAGTTTGTATTCTGCATACCTTGGTTGTAATGAGTGGTTATTTGAGTTACTGTTGCCTTTCTATCATCTCCTCTAGAAATCCACTAGTCCTGGGTTTTTTCCAGTCAAAAAACGTTGATTACAGTTTATGTGTGCATGGACACATAGGATAACATGCTGGGGAGTTTACTGGCTGTAGAAAAAAACATCAAAAGCCCAAAAAAGCAGCTGTAAAAATGTCCAGTGTGCATGAGGACTCAAAGATGAAATCCAGTAACTTCAGGGATCCCTGTCCTTTTAACCACTGACTTGCACCATGCATGCAGTAGAAATTTTGAGACATGTTTGTGCTCAGGTCCTAAATGGCTTCTATATAAACAACTGATGGGAGTTATATTTCTAAAAACAAATAGACTGTGCACTTTGCAATGGAATTTCCCCAGAGCTTAGTGAATGCTGTGAAATTTTAGAGAATGCCGAGTCTGGGTAGAGCGGATATAGTGAATGCAGGGTCCGGGGAGACCAGATATAGTGAGTGCAGGGTCCGGGAGACCAGATATAGTGAATACAGGGTCCGGGGAGACCAGATATAGTGAATGCAGGATCCGGGGAGACCAGATATAGTGAATGCAGGGTCCGGGGAGACCAGATATAGTGAATGCAGGTTCTGGGGGGACCAGATATAGTGAATGCAGGGTCCGGGAGAGCAGATATAGTGAATGCGGGGTCCGGGGAGAGCGGATATAGAGAATGCAGGGTCCGTGGAGACCAGATATAGTGAATGCAGGGTCCGGGGAGACCAGATATAGTGAATGCTGAGTCTGGGGAGACCAGATATAGTGAATGCAGGATCCAGGGAGACCGGATATAGTGAATGCTGAGTCCGGGGAGACCAGATATAGTGAATGCTGAGTCCGGGGAGACCAGATATAGTGAATGCAGGGTCTGGGGAGACCAGATATAGTGAATGCAGGGTCCGGGGAGACCAGTTATAGTGAATGCAGGGTCCAAGGAGACCAGATATAGTGAATGCAGGGTCCAGGGAGACCGGATATAGTGAATGCGGGGTCCAGGGAGACCAGATATAGTGAATGCAGGGTCCGGGGAGACCAAATATAGTGAATGCAGGGTACGGGGAGACCAGATATAGTGAATGCTGAGTCTGGGGAGACCAGATATAGTGAATGCTGAGTCTGGGGAGACCAGATATAGTGAATGCAGGGTCCGGGGAGACTGGATATAGTTAATGCAGGGTCCTGGGAGACCGGATATAGTGAATGCAGGGTCCGGGGAGCCCGGATATAGTGAATGCAGGGTCTGGGGAGACCAGATATAGTGAATGCAGGGTCCGGGGAGACCAGATATAGTGAATGCAGGGTCCGGGGAGACCAGATATAGTGAATGCAGGGTACGGGGAGACCAGATATAGTGAATGCAGGGTCCGGGGAGACCGGATATAGTGAATGCAGGGTCCGGGGAGACCAGATATAGTGAATGCAGGGTCTGGGGAGACCAGATATAGTGAATGCAGGGTCCGGGGAGACCAGATATAGTGAATGCAGGGTCCGGGGAGACCGGATATAGTGAATGCAGGGTCCGGGGAGAGCGGATATAGTGAATGCAGTGTCCGGGGAGACCAGATATAGTGAATGCAGGGTACGGGGAGACCAGATATAGTGAATGCAGGGTCTGGGGAGACCAGATATAGTGAATGCAGGGTCCGGGGAGACCGGATATAGTGAATGCGGTGTCCGGGGAGACTGGATATAGTGAATGCAGGGTCCGGGGTTTAGTAACACTTTAACACTTTAACATAACACTGAGCTTTTTTGTTTTTTGTATAGTAGTCAAGAATCTCGCTCTGTGAATTCAAATACTAGTTGCCTTTAGTGAATCAACCCCCAACATATTCAGATGCATAACTCTAAATAACAAATCATTAAGCAGGTAGAGGAATAAAAATAAATGAAAGAGAAAGAGTATATAAAGGATGTAAAGGAAATTCCACAAAAGAGAAAAGGCATGTAAGCATATGCAGTCATAAAGATATTAGCCTTGAAAGTTATCAGAAATTCATGTGGTTCATTTTATATACATAGAGGGATAATAGTGAACAGGTTGGTGTGTAGGAATGCTACTATTCTATGATTCAATGACAGGTCCAAAGATCACATTTCTATGTAAATCTATCATTGATTTGTGGAAAGTACAGTAAATTCTCTCTATTGGCTTCAGAGATTCCATCCTAGACAAAACCTGTGGCAATGGGGCACCCCGAGACAGGGACGGACTGACCATTTGGAAAGTTGGGCACTACCCGAGGGCCCAGGGTCAGTAGGGGGCCCCATGAGATGGTATGACTTTCATGGGGTATTAAGCACCATCTATTGTGCAATCTGATGTCTGTTTCAAGCACTGTGATGGAACAAAAGCTCTTTCGGAGGTTGGTGACAGTCTGCCTACTCTTGGAGAGGAAAATCCTCCTTGCCTTCTATTTCTATTGCTCCATTGGGGATAGTTTCTCTGGAAGGTGAAACCTGTTAAGCTATTGATATAAGAAAATCATAACTACACTACCTCAAAATCAGTTATAAATTGTAACATATGGAGGTGCAGAGGGTCTGGTAGGTTGGTTGAAAGAGAAAAACCTAGAGCTAAATGTGAAAAAAACAAGGAATTCATAAAAGACTTCTTGAAAAGAAGGGGAACTGGTTATGTGCTAGTTGTCATTGGTGGGATAGAGGTAGGGCACATGAGTTCCATTTTTTGGAAACGACTCTTACAGGGGAACTGTCATGGACAGGTCACGCATCCTACCTTGTGGGTAGAGTTCACAAGAGGTTATATTGCTTGAGGAAGCTGAGAGGGTCCTCCTCAGGTTCTACAAGGCCTCCATAGAGAGTGTGTTGACTTACCACATTTCTTTGTGGCAGGAGTCGTACACAGCCTATGATGTTAATGCCTTACAGAGGGTGGTAAAAAAGGCAAGGGAAATTATTACAGGTATAGAGCCACCTAGTATTGAGGAACTGAGGTAAAAGAGATGTCTCCTGAGAGCCCACAGCATCATAAAAGATAGCTTCCACCCAGGCAATTTGCTAGTTAAAATGTTACTTTCTGGTAAGTGGTTTAGGAATATTTCCTCCCATATCACCAGGCATCAAAATAGCTTCTTCCCCCAGGCCCTACGGTTTTTGAACTTTGGGGGAGGATTTGAGATAACTTACAGTAGCTTAAGGAGGTGTGAACTTTATTTATTGCATGTATGTTTTTATGTGGTTTTAGGTTTTTACATGCAATATTTTATGTGATATTGGTTTACACAAACTTCAGGAAAATCAAGGGAACTAATTATGTGCCAGTTGTCATTGGAGGGATGAAGGTAGATGGAACAACTCTTAAGGAGGGACTGTTATGGACCAGGCACATTTGCTACCTAGTTGGTAGGGCTCAGCAGAGCTATGTAGGGCTGTTTTTTCTGAGCAAGTCCTCCCCAGGCCACCTGGGGACAAGGCCACCAATCCACCACTAAGAGTGTGTTGACTTGAACACATTTTTCTGTGGCAAGGACCGTGCACAGCCCATGATATAAAAGCCTTATAGCGGGTGAAAAAAGTGGTGCAGGAAATGTTACAGGTGTAGATCTACCTCGCATTGAGGAACTGCGGGAAAGGAGATGTCTCCAGAGAGTCCACAGCATCCTGAAGGAAAGCTCCCATCTAAGTAATGCTTTGGTAGGCAGATTAGGAGTACTGCCTCTAGTGACACCATGCTTCAAAATAGGTTCTACCCTCGGGCTGTACAGCTTTGAATTCTAAGAGGGGCTTTGAGATAACTTAGCTTGAGGAAATGGGTATCATACTTTTTGCATGTGTGGGCAGGGCCAAGTGTTTGGTACCCAGAGAGGACAGAATTCACACAAAGACTAGGATTTACATTAACATGTATTAACATATACAGTGCTCAGCATAAATGAGTACAGCCCTTTTTAAAAGTAATTTTTTAAACAATATCTCAATGAACACAAGGACAATTTCCAAAATTTTGACAAAACTGAGTTTTATGGAATGTAACACAACATTATTTAGCTCATTACATGAATGTAATTAAAGTTAATAATATAACTTAGATTACAAATTCTTCAATTTTACTCAAATTAGTTGATGCAAAAATGAATACACTCCACCACAAAAACTCCTTTGTCTAGTATTTTGTATGACCGCCATGATTTGTGAGGACAGTACCAAGTCTTTTAGGCACGGAATGAACAAGTTGGTGACATATTGCAACATCTATCTTTTTCCATTCTTCAAGAACGATCTCTTTAAGAGCCTGGATGCTGGATGGAGAGTGATGCTCAATTTGTCTCTTCAGAATTCCCCATAGGTGTTTGATTGGGTTCAGATCAGGAGACATACTCAGCCATTGAATCACTTTCCTTTTCAATATTTTATTAAAGAGATTTTTGAAAATATAACAGGCTCGCGATACGCCCACACAGGGGCAGAGCGGAACAAAAACACACAAAAGCAGATACAAATCAGCAGGGTATATTAACCAGGTAATAGAATGCCCACCAGCATCAAGGGGGAACGGCAAGAAACAGCACAAAGCAATATCACCAGCGTTCCGTCATCTTACCCGAAACAAAAAAAGGGAGGGAAAACCCCTACCGAGAAGTATCAATTCAGAGAAAATAGGAGGGAGACATAAACAAATGAGAAGAGAGTTATAAGAAAACAGAAAGGAATAGGGAAGGGAGAAAAATAATAGTAATAAAAAATCAGAAAGAAAGAAAGTAGGAATCACGGATCCAGGGACAGTACAGGCAACGACTACAGGAGGCCATAACTAGTGGGAGGCAAGGACAGAAAGGAATAATGTATCCAAGGTTCCCAAACCTTAAGGAATCTCTGATGAGAATCCTGAAGAATACTAGACATCTGTTCATTAACCGTTTCAATACCGGGCAATTTTACACCTTCCTGCCCAGGCCATTTTTCAGGTTTCAGCGCTCTCACACTTTGAATGACAATTGCGCGGTCATACAACACTGTACCCAAACTAAAATTTTATCATTTTCTTCACACAACTAGAGCTTTCTTTTGGTGGTATTTAATCACCGCTGGGGTTTTTATTTTTTGCTAAATAACAAAAAAAGACCAAAAATTTTGAAAAAAGCACATTTTTCTTTGTTTCTGTTATAAAAGTTTACAAATAAATAATTGTTCTTCATAAATTTAGGCCGAGATGTATTCTGCTACATGTCTTTGGTGAAAATAACCCAAATTAGGATGTATTATTTAGTTTGTAGGAAAGTTATAGAGTTCACAAACTATGGTATAGATCTGAAAATTGATCAATCCTGAAGTACTGACGGCCAATCTAATTTCTTGAGGTCCAAGAATGTCAGAATAGTACAGATATCCCCAAATGACCCCTTTTTGCAGAGTAGACAGTCCGACGTACTTCATAAGAGGCATGGCGAGTTTTTTGAAGTTGTATTTTTTTTGTCATAATTTTTCGGAAAATGAAAAAATGAAAACAATTATTTTCACTATTTTTTTTTTTACATACTGTCACCAGTGCAGTACAGCGTCGTCATATAACTGGCATGGCGGTGAACAGGGACACTGACTGGTGACAGTATGAAAAAAATATATATATATATTTTTTTTTTAATTTTTTTTAATTTTTTTATTATATTTAATTTTTTATTACATTTTTTTTTATTTTTTGAAAGATTTTTTTTCATATTTTACTATGACCAAAATAGTACAATGTTACCATAGTAACATTGTACTACTTTGGGGAAGTGATCAGTATTTTTTTTTTTTTTTTACACAAGTTGCTTATAGCAAAGAATTAATTTGCTATAAGCAAGCATTTACCTGAATGAAATCGATTCATTCAGCTTTTTTTTTTTTTTTTTGTGCTTAGCTGTGATTTGGTCACAGCTAATCACATGACATGTGCATGTGATTAGCTGTGACCATTCACAGCTAGGCACTAGTATACAATGGATGGCATCATGAATGAAGCCATCCATTGTATACAACTGTCATGTGACCTGCTGTGATTGGTCACAGCAGGTCACATGGTACCAGCAACGGGAGCCGGTACTCAGATCTGTCATCGGCCGTGTCCGAGGTGCACGGCCGATGACAGTTCGCACTGCTGCGCCGCTCTGCACTAGCGCAAACGGCGCATGTGCGGGAGCACGCCAAATGGCGTTTACCCGGAACGGAGAGACACTTCTGAAGCCGCCAAACGGCCATTGGCCGGGCGGCTAATGGTTAATCATCATAGCATTTAGACAGGACTTCACACCCTGGAAGGCAACCGAAGGGGTTCTCCAGGCTTGAGCTGTCAGGGATGCGGGTATGACCAGAAGTGTGTGGACTGACACAGGGAAACGCAGGCTTCAGATATAGTAAATAATATAATTTATTAAGACTAACAATACACAGTGCAAAACTAAACATAAACACAGTGCAAACAAACTGAACCAAACCTCCAACAGATAACAAACATACAATACAAGAGTAGTCAGGCAGGCCGGGTCGGTAGCAAACAGGCAAACTGAGTACCAGGAGCAGGCGGGAGAGTGGTCAGGACTAGCCGAGGTCAGTACAGGCAGAGTTCAAGCAGAGTTAGGACAGAAGTAACAGGATCAGGAAACCAGGTCCAAGCAAACAGTACAACAAGGCACAGACTACAGGTCTGGCCATCCCTTAAATACACCACCTGCAATCAGTCCCAGGTGGTGGCTAATTGCCGGAGTGAGCCTCTGGTTGCTGAGAGTACCCGCTGGCCAGTCCTGGTACTGCAACCCACAAGGCAGGTGAGTCCCACCACTATTGGCGAGTCCATTCCTGACATGAGCTATAGTGTGTTTGGCCTAAATGAATAGGTAGGATGCCAATTTGTCGTAAATACATAATCCAGTGCCGTAATTGAAAATAATGATAATGTTCCCATGGTGGAGGCCCCTGCGACTCCCAGGGAGTCTCCCAAGATGGAAACAAATGAACAGTTAGAAAGTTATGCACAGTGACAAAGCCATGAGAGGGCCACCAAACGAAAGAGGGGGGATGTTCTAATCCAGGGGGAAAAAGAGAGTTATGCGTGAACAGCAAAAGAGGCAGAAAAGGTGATATTAAGTTACCCGCATATTTAACAGAGTCCCATGTTTGTAAACAGCAAAGTATAATTGCGCTCAGGTGCAGGGGGTGCAATTTATGCTGAAGCCAGAGCAATGCATTCAAAGAGATCGAGGCACAGCTGGGCAATTCCAAAAGTATCCATAATGGGATATCTGTCATGGCATGAAGCATGGACATGGATTTGGGCTACCAAATAATATCTGGAACATGTGGAACTCCCAAGCCACCCTGCAGTTTATGTTTCTACAGAGTGGATCTAGGAACCCTGGGATGCTTATGAGCCCAGATAAAATGAAGAATCCAGTTTTTCAAAAGACGGAGAAAGAATGCAGGGACATGAATAGGTAGAGTGCGAAAAAAGTCACTGAATCATTTTCACCCTGCTCTTCTTCAGAAATGCAATAGTGGCCTTAGATGTATGTTTTGAATCATTGTCATGTTGGAAACATGAACGACGACCAAAGGCAAGGAGTGATGGTAGCATCTTCTCTTTCAATAAATAGCAGTACATCTGTGAATTCATGATGCCATCAATAAAATGCAGCTCCCCAACACCAGCAGCACTCATGCAGCCCCCAAAGAAGGACACTGCCATCACCATGTTTCACTGTATGCACCATGCATTTTACTTTGTTCTCCTCATGTTTTGCGACGCCATACAGTACAGAGTCCCAGTAATCTTCTTCTTTTTGAGCATAGGCCCTGGAAAATTCTAGGTGAGCTTTTTTGTGCATGGACTTTAGGAGGTGCTTCCTTTATGGATGACACCCATGCATGCCATTCCTCTGCAGTGTACGCTGTATTGTGCCAAGGGAAACAATCACCCCAGTTTGGCCTTCTACTTCTTTAGCTAACAGCAGTGAACTTGGATGGCTATTTTCTTCAACCCTTCTCATCAGAAGATGCTCCTGTCGAGTTGTTAACGTCCGTGGATGGCCTGGACATCTCTGTGAGATGGTTGCAGTTCCATCTTTGTTAAATTTTGTATCACTTTTGCTCCAGTATTCTGACTGATAAGTAAAGCTTTGCTGATCTTCTTGTAGCCTTCACCTTTCTTGTATAAAGAAATTATTTTCTTTCTCAGGCCTTGTGACATTTCTCTTCCATGTGGTACCATTGCTGACAGCATGAAATGGGAGGGCTTTTCTTTGTTAGGTAACGCCCTTTTATAATGCACTGTCTGTTGGACACCTGTTTAATGAATAATTAGACTCACCTGTAGTTGAATTCTTGTTAACTAGGATTTTGTTGTCCAAAATTAAGCTTTGCTCCTAAGACTCTCATTGAGGTGTATTCATTTTTGCAACATAGTTTTGAATGAATTTGTTAGGAAAATTATTTTTTTGTGTGTGCTAATGAACAAATCTTGTTTGCAATCAACAGCCCGCATTTGTGGGAGTATTTTGTAGTATAGTGTCCCATAGAAAATATTGATTCTGAAAGGAAAGGAAAGGTTTTCTGACAAATCTGTTGGGGTGTACTCATTTATGCTGCGCACTGTATGTTCCAACAAGGTGGTAACAGAGTCTGTGTAACATGGCTGAGCTGGCGCGGCAGCACTTATATAAACAGTTTTGCAGAGGATACCCAAAACAAATTATGATGCCCGGTAACATCTGACAGAGGAGGTGGCTGGAAGGCGGTTCTGCAACAAGGCACAAGGACATGGAAAGGCCCCTAGCTGGCGGTACAGGTGAGCAGTCCCTACTTTATCCCTCCTCCACTGGAACCTTTCCCTATGCTAGACACACTGTTCCTAACTAGTGGGTTCCTGTCCCCGACCTAGCCTTTTTTGCAAATGTGTACCGAATGAAGGGGACAATGCTATTTATTAGCACTGCCCACACTAAATATGGCCACTGAGACCATCTAGGACAGCTGTTTTCCCGCTGACTCCTGCGGATCCCTCAAAGGAACTTAACTCCCCCCCCCCTTTCCTCCCCTTTCTCTGCATGGCGGCTGCCCAACAGCACCACCTGTGCAGGGAGACCAAAACTGCACCTGCCTATACGTGTGTGTTTTTATGAGGTTTTATGTTTTTATATGCAACATCAGATGTTTTTATGATGTTGGGCTACATCTGTATTTCATTTTATGATTTTTATTGTAGAATGATTATACATTTCTTGAATCTCTTCTATCTACAGGTCTGCAGTTAAAACAGGTGAAAGACTTTATTTGAGCTTTAAATAACAATTACAAGAAAAACAAAACTGATTTCAGACTTACAATGTTCAGCTCTGAAATGATACATTTTGATTAAAACAAGTCACTGAGTATAGTAAAAAATATGACCAAATTACCTTGTACAGCTTATTGAGTTGACATTGTTGCATTTTATTTTTTAATCTCGTTAACTAAGATTTATTCTTTGTGCGACGTGTCAGATCTTATAGAGTTTTAAACTTATTTTCCTTTTTAAACCATTAGATGACACACAAAACAATTCAGTGGCTGACTACAGTACTTCCATTGTGGGTTCATATTAATAGCTCTATTGTGATTGCTCTGCAACTCAGAAAGACGGATTAGAACAATGACATGAAAATAATAAAGTCTGTGCATTCAGCCGGCGCAGAAGGTTCAAAAAAAATTCTATATTCTATATTTATGGTCCTACTGTTTCGTTTTATTTTACTTTTTAATTGTATTAAAGTGCATGAGAACTCTCTTTTATTTGCATTTTTTGGAATGTTAAATATCACTTGAAACAATTAATTATATCTTTTCAATAAGTGCAAATAATCTGTTGATCCTACCAGAAACGTTGTGAGCTGATAACTTCAAGTCCTGCACTCCTATCAGTTACATTGTTTCCAGCTATCTGCTTGGACTACAGGATACCTCCCCTCTATGTTATGGAAAAGAGGAGAGGGGGAGCGTTTCTATAGTCCTAAAACATCCTAGGGTCCTAGGGTGTTAGTTCTAAGGTGACAATCCTAGTCCTAGGGTCCTTAGTTATAGCGCTAAGTACTAGGGTGTTAATCCTAGGGTGACAATCCTAATCCTAGAGTCCTAAAACCTAGTCCTAAATCCTAGGGTGATAGTCATAGTATGATAATCCAAGTCCTAGGGTCCTAAAACCTAGTCCTAAATCTTAGGGTGTTAGTCCTAGGGTGAAAATCCTAATTCTAGGGTCCTAAAACCTAGTCCTAAATCCTAGGGTGACAATCCTAATCCTAGGGTCCTAAAACCTAGTCCTAAATCCTAGGGTGACAATCCTAATCCTAGGGTACTAAGACCTAGTCCTAAATCCTAGGACTTAGTATGGCAATCCTAGACCTAGGGCCCTAAATCCTAGTCCTAAATTCTAGGGTGTAAGTACTATGGTGACAATCCTAGTCCTAGGGTCATAAATCCTAGCCCTAAATTCTAGTGAAAATCCTAGTCCTAGCATCCTAAAACCTAGTCCTAAATCCTAGGCTGATAGTCCTAGGGTGGAAATCCTAGTCCTAGGGTCCTAAAACCTAGTCCTAAATCCTAGGCTGATAGTCCTAGGGTGGAAATCCTAGTCCTAGGGTTCTAAAACCTAGTCCTGAGTCCTAGGGTGTTAGTCCTAGGGTGACAATCCTAATCCTAGGGTACTAAGATCTAGTCCTAAATCCTAGGACTTAGTATGGCAATCCTAGACCTAGGGCCCTAAATTCTAGGGTGTTAGTCCTAGGGTGACAATCCTAATCCTAGGGTCCTAAAACCTAGTCCTAAATCCTGGGGTGATAGTCATAGTATGTAATCCTAGTCCTAGGGTCCTAAGACCTAGTCCTAAATCTTAGGGTGTTAGTTCTAGGGTGAAAATCCTAATCCTAGGGTCCTAAAACCTAGTCCTAAATCCAAGGCTGATAGTCATAGTATGACAATCCTAGTCCTAGGGTCCCAAGACCTAGACCTAAATCCTAGAGTGTTATTCGTAGGTTGAAAATCCTAATCCTAGGGTCCTAAATCCTAGGGTGATAGTCGTAGTGTGCCAATCCTATTCCTAGGGTCATAAGTCCTAGTCCTAAATTCTAGGTTGATAGTCATAGGGTTGCAATTCTAGTCCTAGGGTCCTAAAACTTAGTCCTAAATCCTAGGGTGTTAGTCCTAGTCTGACAATTCTAATCCTAGGGTCCTCAGACCTAGTCCTAAATCCTGGATTGTTACTTGTAGGGTGACAATCCTAATCCTAGGGTCAAAAGTCCTAGCCCTAAATACTAGTTTAATAGTTGTAGGGTAGCAATCCTAGTCCTAGGGTCCTAAAACATAGTACTCAATCCTATGGTGTTAGTCCTACGGGTATAATTCTAATCCCAAAGTCCCAAGACCTAGTCCTATATCCTAGTGTGATAGTCTTAGTGTGACAATCCTAATCCTAGGGTCCTAAGACCTAGTCCTAAATCCTACAGTGTTACACCTAGGGTGACAATTCTATTCCTAAGGTCATAGGTCTTAGCCCTATGTTCTAGGGTAATAGTTGTAGGGTTGCAATCCTAGTCCTAGAGTCCTAAGACCAAGACCTAAGTCCTAGGGTGTTAGTCCTAGGGTGACAATCCTAGTCCTAGGGTCATAATTCCAAGCCCTAAATTCTAGGGTGATAGTTGTAGTGTGACAATCCTAGTCTAAGGGTTCTAAGACCTAGACCTAAGTTCAAGGGCATTAGTCCTAGGGTGACAATCCTAATCCTAATGTCCTAAAACCTAGCCCTAAGTTCTAGGGTGACAGTGATGCTCATCTATACACACGGTACTGGTGTGAGCGTTGTCATCATTATTACGACACCCGGGACTCCTGGTGACAGCCTGGTCTTTGGGCTGGGACATCACTCTGCAGTGCACCCCAAGCACCAAGACAGATACGCATATTATGTGGCCCCTCAATAAAAAGCCCAATTCTGTGAGGCCACATATATGCGTACGGTCGGTGGGAAGGGAGGTAAAGATCTTTACTCTACTTTATATGTTGCCTTCTCTGGTTCCTCCTTTTTGCCCTCCTCACAAAATAATGAAAATATTCAAATAAAATCTCTATATTTTCCTTACCTGTTTTGTTTTAAACCCAGTCACATAATCACCGGGTCTCTGTACTTCTCTATACAACTCAGGCAGATCATTACTAGTGGGAGGGGCTAGCAAGGTGATGTACACAAAACATCACAGCACCCTGCCTCATGAGTCCTCAGCCCTAATGCTAGCAGAGGGCTGTCTCTTGGGAGGAGTTATGCAAATATCAACATGCCTTGATAGGAGGATGTCAGAAGTGGGCGTTTCTAGACAGGCTGCAATTGCATGCAGACCATCCTAGGTAACGCCCACATGAAAGACTAAGCCTCCATAGAGCTGAAACTCAATGAGTGAATGTGGTGGGTCAGGGACAGAAAGGCAGGGGGGAGGGGCTAAATTCTGCCAGACATCCTCAAGTCAGGAAATGAGGTGTGCCCTTTCTGTCTTGGGTCATAATTCCAAGCCCTAAATTCTAGGGAGATAGTCGTAGTGTGACAATCCTAGTCTTAGGGTTCTAAGACCTAGACCTAAGTTCAAGGGCATTAGTCCTAGGGTGACAATCCTAATCCTAAGGTCCTAAAACCTAGACAGCCTTCTAATGAACATTGTGAGAAGCTCACAGTGTGCAGTGAAATCAGAGTAAGCCATTTCAGTCCAGGGGAGGAGCCTGTGCAAGACTGAAGGGGAGGTCGGAGTTCTGCTTTAAATGAGGCGACTATAAATTCAGGTTATAAATGTAATTATATGTAGGTATTACATAGTTGCACAGTTATATAGTTAGTCTGGCTGAAAAAAAAAGACAAAAATCCATCCAGTTCCACCATAAAAAAAAAAATGTAAACATTGCTCGGCATACTAAACAAATGATTAGGCAGGCTTCAGCAGATCCATTGTTGTTTTTTATTTATTGCTATAATATGATCGCTGTGCCATTGTCAAGGACTGATTAGACTAATGACATACCAATAATAAGTTCACATTGTTACTGAGCTGCTACCGAAAGCTGAAAAGACGTACACACCAAAAGAAAAAACCTGTCAATTAATTATACATTGAGCAATAATACTTCTCCTGTGAATAAAAAAAATCACCTAAAACGGTTTGTCAGATGTACAATAAAGCATATCATCAGCAACAGGAGAGAGAGAAAAAAAAAGAGTAAATTCTGTATAAAAAAAAAATCTGTATTCAAATCAAAAGTTGTAAAGAAAACAACAATGATTCTTAAAATAGCATATAGGGTGTTTTTTTTGTTATTAAAGCGGAGTTCCACCTGGAAAAAAAAAAAAGTCAGCCGCTACAAAAACTGTAGCGGCTGACTTTTAAAATACAGCCACTTACCTGTCCCTTGGTCAGGGGCGGACTGACGACTCATGGGGCCCCTGGGCAATAGGGGATCATGGGGCCCCTGTGTCCTTGCCCAAACTCAAAAAAGCCTACCTGTATGAAAAAGGTACCAGGGGCATCTCATGGGGCCCCCTACTGACCCCGGGCCCTCAATGAGGCCCCTGTGTCCTTGACCAAACTCAAAAAAGCCTATGGAAAAAAGATACCAGGGGCATCTCATGGTGCCCCCTACTGACCCCGGGCCCTTGGGCAGAGCCCGAGTTTCCAAATGGTCAGTCCGCCCCTGCCCTCGGTCCAGTGGTGTCCTCACCACCGCTGGTATCACCGGCCCTCTTCTCTCCCTGTCACTGGCATCTTCAGTGTGGGCACCCAGCTGTGACAGCTTGCGGCTTCACAGCCGGGTACCTACTGCACATGTGCGAGAAGCGCTGTGCTTTGTGAATGGCCCCGTAGTCTTCAGGGACCTGTCACCTGTCCCAGAAGACTACGGGGAGGGAGGATAGGAGGATGCCTAGGTGATCGCAGTGGAAGTGGGAGCGGGTACCTGTTAAATTTGGGTACCCTCTCCCCAAAGGTGCCAATCCTTAATGGGGAGCGGGGGACAAAGGCTCAAAGCGGAATTTCCCATTTTGGGTGAAGCTCCGCTTTAAATTAAAATGCAACTTTTATTTGCAATGAGCAAGAATATCATTCAGCACACTTCTAATCCCATCCAGTAAAAATGTGGCCACGTCAAACATTCGATTGGCTGACCTATTGATTCAGGTGACCTGTGAATTTTAAAGTTTATTTCCACCCCTGCAGTCAAATTTTTGATTTTTTACATTTTTTTTTTAGATTTTTGGGAATTAAAATTTTGATCATCATGTGAGCGAAAGTAACAAATACCCATAATGTTTGTAATATGTGTGCAACATCAGAATCACTTTTAACTAATTGCCACCCAGACCAATTCTGACTTTTCTCTCCTACATGAAAAAATAATCCTTTTTTTTTTTGCTAGAAAATGACTTAAAACCCCCAAACATTATATATAGTTTAAAGCTGAGGCCCTAAAGAATAAAATGGTGGGTGTCGCAATTTTTTAAGTCACATGGTATTTGTACAGCAGTTTTTTAAACACAATTTTTGGGGAAAAAATACACAATTCATTTTAGTGCACACAAACACAATACCCGTTATATAAAAAAATTATGCTATGCTAAGTAAATAAATACCTAACATGTCACGCTTTAAAATTGCGTATCCCTGTGGAACTGCGCCAAACTACGGTACCTAAAAATCTCTGTCGGCGACACTTTAAATGCCTTTACAGGTTCAGAGTTACATTAGAGGTCTGGTGCTAGAATTATTGCTCTCACTCCAACATTCGCATTGATACCTTACATGTGTGGTGCGGTTGCCATATACATATGCGTGTAGGACCAAGGCATGCGTTCACTTTTGTGCGCAAGCACAAGGGGATGGGGGGAGTTGTGCAATTTTTAAAATTTTATTAATAATTTTATTTGATTTTTTTTTTTTTCATTTTTAAACTTTCTCTTTAAATTCTTTAGATCTCCTTTATTGCTGTCACAAGGAATTTAAACATTCCTTGTGATGTCAATAAGCAGTGACAGGTCCTCTTTACTGAGACATCTGGGGTCTATTAGACCCCAGATGTCTCCTCCGCCTTTAACAGCATCAGTTCAGACCAAGATCGGTCATATCCGATGCTTGCACAAGCTAGCAATATCTTGTAAACAAAAGACTGAAACTGGAAGGGACAAAATACTTGTCGCTCCTGGTTTCTAAAACCATAGAGATGTTTGGGGAAGATCCAGATTCTATGGCTTCAATGCTAGGCTCTCCCTTCCCAAGAGGCACCGGAGGGTGGCAGGAGGGGGGGACAAATTCTCCCGCCGCCTGTAAAAGCAAACCAGCAGCTAGTTAGTCGCTAGGATGGCTTTTACATTACAAGGAATCGCTGGCTGAAAACAAAAACAATTCTGGGGTGATGCCTGTAGCCGCAGGCATCATCCTGGTATAACAACTGAAAATAAAGGACGTCATATGACGTCCACCCGAGGGGGAAGTAGTTAAGTTGGAGTGCTTCTTTAACCCCAACTTTGCACCACTTGCCCTCCACAGGATTTACCCCCCTTCCTGACCAGGCCATTTTTTGCGATACAGCATGGCATTACTTTAACTGACAACTGCGCAGTCATGCAACGCTGTACATAAATTACATTTATGTCCTCTTTTCCCACAAATAGAGCTTTTTTTGGTGGTATTTGAGCACCTTTGTGTTTTTTATTTTTTGCGCTAAATAAAAAAAAGCCTGACAATTTAAAAAAAAAAAACCCAATATTTCTGACTTTTTGTTATTTTCCTTCCACTCACTCCTCCCTTCCTTCCACCCACTCTTCCCTTCCTTCCACCCACCCCTCCCTTCCTTCCTTCCTTCCTTCCTTCCACCCACCCCTTCCTTCCTTCCTTCCTTCCTTCCACCCCTCCCTTCCTTCCACCCACTCCTCCCTTCCTTTCACCCATCCCTCCCTTCCTCCCACCCCTCCTTTCTTCCACCTATTCCCTCCCTTCTTTTCTTCCACCCACCCCTCCCTTCCTTCCACCCACTCCTCCCTTCCTTCCACCCACTTCTCCCTTACTTTCACCCACCCCTCCTTTCTTCCCACCCCTCCTTTCTTCCACCTATCCCTTCCTTCCTTCCCTTCCTTCCACCCCTCCCTTCCTTTCACCCACTCCTCCCTTCCTTTCACACACCCCTCCCTTCCTCCCACCCCTCCTTTCTTCCACCTATCCCTCCCTTCCTTCCACCCACCCCTCCCTTCCTTCCACCCACCTCTCCCTTCCTTCCACCCACTCCTCCCTTCCTTCCTTCCACCCACTCCTCCCTTCCTTTCACCCACCCCTTCATTCCTCCCACCCCTCCTTTCTTCCCACCCTTCTTTCTTCCACCTATCCCTCCCTTCCTTCCTTCCCTTCCTTCACTCTACATAAAACATTTAATAGTGCCATCTCATGAGATAATTTACGAGGGCATGTTTAGGGGCGGAATTAAAGGCGGGGCAGGGTAGGACTTGGGCGTAGCAACTGGTGGCCAGTAACTCTTAAGTCCTAGTTAGTAGCTCAGGACTTGAAATTTTGATCCCTGTATTTATTACTGTATTTATTATAGCCCATACTGTATTTATTACAATATGTTTCCATTTTGAATTCACATTCATTTTCTAATTCAACATTATTTTCAAATTCAAATTTATTTTCTAATTCAAATAATTTGTTTTGTTATAATTTATTTTAGATTTGTTGAAAATTCGTTACTATTGTGATTTGGAAATTTGGATACATCTGAATCTCTGAAAAACTAAAAATTTCATCCGAATTTCGATTCGTAACGAATCGCACATGACTAATCTATATGCCTTCTAAAGTCCTTAGGTACAAGTACTGGCTGTTTTGATAATCTTTCCATTGGGACAACTGTTCCTGTGACAGCTGTTTATGGGCGATTTCCCTTCCTTGCCTGTTGAGCCTTCGAGACAGAAAATGTGTCTCCTCATGCAAAGCGTAACTGGCATCTAAAACAATCATACTGATGGATGCCTCCAATTTTATCAGTCCAGTACTCACTTTGTTCAACAGTACCAAACACAGGGGGACACTTCTAACCCCTTAAATGCATTGTCATTTTACGATACAAGAATGAAATCTGGACTTTTTGCATTCTGTTTTTGGGCTTTCCTCCCTGCATATGTAATGCACCCCCTAAGGTGCCGCTAGTCAATTGGTCTTATTCCCCCCTTAGAGCACACACAGCCAGGCACACAGCATTTTTCTCATTCTTCTGCTGCCTCAGAAAACATACTGGGGTTCTTTTGTAGGGTTTTTATTGGGAACGATGAACTGGGATAGGGATAGGGAGCATGGGATACCTTGGCACTGTAGAATTGGTTAACTTGAGGACACCTCAATATCTGGCTGCACTGCCCAATCAACTGAATTCCCATAGGTTTTCCTATGTTGATGGTGACCTGTACTTCTTTCAGAGTTAAACAAAGCCACATGCAGTCACTTTTATTCCAGCACTGCGGGTCAACTACTCACTACCCACAGGATCATCAGTTGCCCCCTGCCAGGCTCTTCCTAGTGAGGGAGATGTAGACAGCTGTACTCTTCTCTACCAACTTCCTCCTGGCTCTCTCCTCAGAGCTCCTGCAGACCCAACTTGATCCCTGGACCTAAACGTACAAATAGGCCCCCCAGCTAAGTCTAGCTGGGACCATAATGTCCTCAAAAAGGTTTCTCTAGCACTCCTGCCTGAGGGGCAGATCATCTGCATAGAGGTCTCCACCTGCAGGACTGGACCCAGGAACAGTGCACTGCTGCCTAAAACTACTTATGGACCCCCTCACCGCCTACTGGGTAGGCCTCCCCAGGGATTGTCTGGAGTCTCATAAATATTCAGGCTGCCTACTCTGTCTTCCTTCCACTATGTTTCTGGAATCGTCTAGAACAGGGGTCTCCAAACTGCGGATGTGGCCCTTTGCTAGCCTTTATCTGGCCCTTGGGGCCTATTGATGTGAGGTTCTATTCCTCCCACTGACACCAACAATAGGACAGTATTTCTTACACTGATACCAATGATGAGGCATTATTCCTCCCATTAATAACAATGATGGGTATTAATGGTATTAAAGGGAGGAATAGCACCCCATGTTTATTTTCACTGATGCTGGGCCCGGGACATTCTCTACTGGCCCCCACTGGTCACAATCTGGCCCTCCTAAAGTTTGAAGAACAGTAAACCGGCCCTTTGTTTGAAAAGTTTGGAGACCCCTGCTCTAGAAGACACAGGGAAGTAACAGAGCAGCCTATAAAACACTGAGCAGCCCTATATAATCAATACCTGCTCCACTGGTTACAGGGGAGCCAACCTAAATTTTTTCCTAGCAGCCTACTCTATACTAGGAGGGTGTCAGCTTGACATGGGTTCTAGCCAGTCCCTTCTCTACCCAACAAAAAAAATGCCATAAATACAATATAAACCTCTTTGATGAGTTTCAAGTTGTATTTTCTTGCCACCTTCTTCAGGGAGCACAAGAGTTACCTCCTTTGATATGTGAACAGTTTATTCTTGTACAGAAGACGGGCTTGGCTATTCTGAAAGACATTCAAGCTAAGTGCACAACTATTAAGGCACTTAGTGACCATTAAAATATGAAAACACGAATGGCCAGCATTCCCATGTGCTTTAATGTACCGTCACAGTACAAAGAACGGGCACTTGGAAGAATGAAGCGATCCAATCCAAAGAGAAACAAATGAATTGGATTAAAGTGGATGCTCGGAGTAACAATACATATGTACATTTTCAAGGCTGCGATTGCCCAGATGTAATACATTTCATTATTTGCATAAGTGCCGGGAGTCACCATCAGAATGCAAAATACAGCAAACAATAAATGTTAGTTTATATCATTTTGTTTTTAAGAAAGCCGGAAATAATTAAAAAAATTAAAAACTAATTAACCTGAGTAGTGAATTTTGTAACAATTATTATTACTGTTAACTGTATAGGAGAAAATTAAATTTGTATAGGAATAGTATATGAAATAGACTAAAATTGCTTCCTTGGTTTCCTATTGTTGGTGCTTTTTTTTTTATTGCTATTATAAATGTCTAATTTCACCATTTGGGACTGCTCCTATCTGTGATGCTGCGTCACTGTGGAACATGGCTTTGTTTATAAACAAAGCCATGAACCATCATGTCAGTGCTGACATTGCGATTGCATGACTTTATAAAGGAAGGGTTAGGGCCAGGGGAGGACTGACAACTCATGGGGCCCCCGAACAATAGGGGATCTTCGGGTACCCTGTGTCCTTGCCCATTGAAATCCATGGAGATGAAATTTGCATAGCACCGGACTAAATTTGCACAGGGCCCTTTTTTAACCGTATCAGAATCACACCGCATAGATGTGAACAGCCTTCATTGAAAGCAATGACTTTTCAGATGACATGCGAATCTATGCCTTTTGGATTGCGGCAGTGGGAACTGGGACTTACAAGCATGTAATCTTTTTTCTTTCAGCCTGTAAACGCACCTCTATGTTAGCCTATGGGACCATGCACACATTGGCTTCAATTCAAAATCGCCTCCCATTGACTTCAAACAGCTGGATTCGCATTGATGTGAACACAGGATTGAGATTTCAATTCAGTCCCCATTGAAATCCATGGAGATGAAATTTGCATAGCAACGGACTAAATTTGCACAGGACCCTTTTTTAACCGTATCAGAATCGCACCGCATAGATGTGAACGGCCTTCATTGAAAGCAATGACTTTTCAGATGACATGCGAATCTATGCCTTTTGGATCGGATCAAATCCACATAGAATTTGCGTCAGTGTGAACTGGGACTTACAAGCATGTAATCTTTTTTCTTTCAGCCTGTAAACGCACCTCTATGTTAGCCTATGGGACCATGCACACATAGGCATTTACAGGCGTATTAAAAGAAGAGCATTTAGAAGCTGAAAAATATGTACCACCAGCGTATTCAGAAGAGCAGCATTAGGGCAGAAAAAAACGTGGAATGTGCATAAATGCCCCTAAATGGTAGAAACAAGCAATGAGACACCACGCACAAGAAACACAACCCAGATATAGAAAAGTGAGATACGGGTTCAGCCTAGCTCCTCCCACACCACACCCCTCTAATGTGTTTCACCCCACCCACAGGGCTTATGCAGGTCATACATGGTTTGAATTCAGAACGATTTTACATCTGAAAATCGAAAACGTTATTCGCTTGGCAGGGGCGGACTGACAACTCATGGGGCCCCCGGGCAATAGGGGATCATGGGGCCCCTGTGTCCTTGCCCAAACTCAAAAAAGCCTATGAAAAAGGTACCAGGGGCATCTCATGGGGCCCCCTAGTGACCCCGGGCCCTCGGGCAGTGCCTGAGTTTCCAAATGATCAGTCCGCCCCTGGTTAGGGCTACCTTTAAGGTTAGTGTTTGGGCAAGGGTTAGTTTTAGCACGCAGTTTTTTTAATTATTTTTTAATGAATCTTTCTTTTACATTCAGCTGTCAGTGGAGAACCCCGCTGACAGCTGAAACATTAACGCATGGTTTTCACTACTAAAGTACCGCATGGCTTCATAAAATAACTCATGCGGTATTTTAGTAGAGTTTTTTTGTGAATTCAAACTTTTTTTTTTCTAATGCAACGCAGTATCCTACCGCATACTTGGATGCGGTAAGACACCGCTTAGTGAATTGTGCCCATTATTACAGTATATAGCTTCTAGGTAAATACCGGCCTAATAACTCAATATATATTCTTAGGAAAAGTACACCAGTGTTGCCTTTTTTCTTTTTTTGTACATTTTATATGCAACACGGTGTTGCCTTTTAAGCTGCTGACATACAAGTCTAAAAAAAAAAAAAGACAGCGGGTCTGTTTAATTGTGGAGCCTGTATTTTCCTGACACTTTACAAATGTAAATATTCCAGGATAATTATGTGTGAAGCCAGAAGAGAGCTCAGGACTTGAAGCTTTTCTTATCAGTTTGCTCAACAAGCTTCCATAAGAACAAAGATATTTTCACACCTCTGAGATTGCCCGCTCTGCTAGCTGGAAAGCCTCATAAAGCGCCGACATACTGAAAAGTTGTGAATGGAGCAAGAAATAAAATAATACTGCATTTTTTTTTTAATGAAAGAAGTGTATTGTGTGATCATCTGGAAGATAGAGAAATACCAAACTCAAAAATACAGAATTTCAAGAGATCTTTGGGGGGAAAAAAATGCGTAGGCAACACGCGTTGGATACACTGCTTTAAACCCTTTCACTGCCAGGGTTGTTTATGAGGGTTTTTACATTCACGCTTAAAAAAAAAAGCCATTTTTGGCATGAGGATTAGTTAAACCCCCCGAACATTAGATATTTTCTTAAAGCAGATACCCCAGAGAATATAATAGTGGTAGTTCCAATTCTTTGTGGATAGGCTGCTTTTTACCTTTCGCTCCCACTGCTGTTTTTGCATTTTTTACATACATATTTTTCAAAAATCAATCTAGTCCTGAAGATTAGGATTAGTTAAAACCCCCATACATTACATATTTTCTGTGGTCATTTTTATATCAGGGCCGGATCTAATCTGGGGGTGCAGTAAAAAAAGTATGAGGGCATAATGTCAACACTGTGTGTGAGTCACTGAGAGTCTGTTACACAGTGTCACAACCTGGGAAACATTAGTATGTATTAGGCGGTCATTAGATTGGGATGATTAAACAGATCCTGTGCTCCTTTGTCAGGAGTCCTCATCAGAGTCCACTATTACATGGGGTTCCCATCACAGTGCCCATTTACTTCAGGATCCCCATCAGAGTGCCCCCTTACATCAGGATCCCCATCAGAGTGTTCCCTTACATCAGGTGTCGCTATCAGAGTCCCCCCCCCCTTACATCAACTGTCCCCAACAGAGCGTCCCCTTACATATGATCAGTTATACCTATCAGAGTGCCCCTTACATCAGGTGTCCCCATCAAAGTGTCCACTTACATATGAACAGTTATCTTCATCAGAGTGCCCCCTTACATCAGGTATCCCCATCAAAGTGTCCACTTACATATGAACAGTTATCTTCATCAGCGTGCCCCCTTACAGCAGGTGTTCCCATCAGAGTGCCCCCTTACATCAGGTGTCCCCATCAGAGTGTCCACTTACATATGAACAGTTATCTTCTTCAGAGTGCCCCCTTACATCAAGTGTCCCAATCAGTGTGCCCCCTTACATCAGGTGTCCCCATCAGAGTGCCCACTTACATATGAACAGTTATCTTCATCACAGTGTCCCCCTACATTAGGTGTCCCCATCAGAGTGCCCCCTTACATCAGGTGTCCCCATCAGATTGTCCACTTACATATGAACAGTTATCTTCTTCAGATTGCCCCTTTACATCAAGTGTCCCAATCAGAGTGCCCCCTTACATCAGGTATCCCCATCAGAGTGTCCACTTACATATGAACAGTTATCTTCTTCAGAGTGCCCCCTTACATCAAGTGTCCCAATCAGAGTGCCCCCTTACATCAGGTATCCCCATCAGAGTGCCCACTTACATATGAACAGTTATCTTCATCACAGTATCCCCCCTACATCAGGTGTCCCCATTAGAGTGCCCCCTTACATGAGGTGTCCCCATCAGAGTGTCCACTTACATATGAACAGTTATCTTCATCAGAGTGCCCCCTTACATCAGGTGTTCCCATCAGAGTGCCCCCTTACATCAGGTATCCCCATCAAATGTCGACTTACATATGAACAGTTATCTTCATCAGAGTGCCCCCTTACAGCAGGTGTACCCATCAGAGTGCCCCCTTACATCAGGTGTCCCCATCAGAGTGTCCACTTACATATGAACAGTTATCATAATCACAGTGTCCCCCTACATTAGGTGTCCCCATCAGAGTGCCCCCTTACATCAGGTGTCCCTATCAGATTGTCCACTTACATATGAACAGTTATCTTCTTCAAAGTGCCCCTTTACATCAAGTGTCCCAATCAGAGTGCCCCCTTACATCAGGTGTCCCCATCAGAGTGTCCACTTACATATGAACAGTTATCTTCTTCAGAGTGCCCCCTTACATCAAGTGTCCCTATCAGAGTGCCCCCTTACATCAGGTGTCCCCATCAGAGTGTCCACTTACATATGAACAGTTATCTTCTTCAGAGTGCCCCCTTACATCAAGTGTCCCAATCAGTGTGCCTCCTTGCATGGATTGTCCCCATCAGAGTACCTCCTTATATCAACTGTTTGCATCAGACTGGCTCATGGATCAATGTATGTACTCTCAGAGACCTGGAGGGGCACAGCTAAAATCTGGGGAGGGGGGGGGGACAGTCCACCCCAGCACCCCCCTAGATCTGCCCATGTTCTATACGTCATATGTCTACCCTGGATATTTAAATAATAATAAATGTTTGCCCAACGGTTTATTTGCCACACATTCTCAGTGAAAAATAAACTAAAGTTCAGTTTAGGGCACATAAAAATATAAATGATGAGGTTGCACCGAGTACATAGATACCCAACATGTCAAGCTTTAAAATTGCATGCACCTTGAAAACAACAATGTATTTCAGTACCCTATAGGTGTCCATAGGAGAGGCTTTAAAATCCCCTACAGGCCCCCCCCATGTGAATAAGCATGGGGTACATGGTACCACTACTCATAAACACAAAAAAAAGAAGTAGTGTACAAAATGACAGTAGACAGTCTTTGAGAAGTCCTTTATAAAAAATAAAAATTAAAAAACGTTCCCCAAAGTAGATCCAACGTCAATCACGATGCCCGCCGACCCAAAAAAAAAAAAACCTTGCTGGCTCCCGCCGTCTGACAGCTGTGCTGGGATGACAGTTCTTAAATAGTGATGAAGTCACAAGGGAGTGGGGTCCCCCCACCCTCACCCTACCCCCTGTGACGTCATCATTTACTGCGATTGGCCAAAGCATTGCAGCTAACCTGTGGTCAAATGCATTGCTTTGGCCGATCACAATGTACTATCAGGGCGCAGTTCATTGTGGGGCACAGCGAGTGAACAATCCACCAAACGCCCCTACTGTTCGTGTGTTTGCCGAACACACGAACGGCCAGTGTTCAAGTCAAACTTACGTTCAACTCGAACATCTAGCCCAGGGGTCCTCAAACTACGGCCCGCGGGCCATATGCGGCCCACCGAGCACATTCATCTGGCTTGCCGGCAGGGCACACTAAGTACAGGGGTGGGCAGGGGGCTGCTGTCTCTTACCTGGCTCCGGTCCCAGGCCCACGACGATCCAGTCCAGGATGCGCAGCTCCTTCAATCCGGCCGCTCCCTCACTCGATGTCTGCGCTGCCGCTCGGCTCCACCTCCTCACCGGTGATTGGGCGGCAGTACTGTAGCTCAGGAAAGGCACACAGGCGGCCAATCACTGGTAAGGAGGCGGAGCCGAGCGGCCCCGCAAAATCAAGGGAGGGAGAGGCCGAAGTGAAGGAAGGAGGACAGCTGACCGCCCGGTAAGTGTGCCGTGCAGATGGTAGTGCTGCAACCAGCTATGCTGGAACAGGGGTCGGCTAGTTAAGTGTCATTGCTGTCAGTGGGAGGAATAGTGCCCCATCATTGGTGTCACTGATAAAAATGATGGGGCATTATTCTTCCCACTGACACCAATGATGGGGCACTATTCCTCCCCCCACTGACACCAACGATGGGGCACTATTCCACCCCCCCCCCCACTGGCACCAATGACGTACTATTCCACCCACTGACACCAATGATGGGGCACTATTCCTCCCACTGACACCAATGATGGGGCACTATTCCTCCCACTGACACTAATGATGGGACACTATTCCTCCCACTGACACCAATGATGTGGCACTATTCTTCCCACTGACATCAATGGTGGGGTACTATTCCTCCCACTGGCACCAATGATGGGGCACTATTCCTCCCACTGACACCAATGATGGGGCACTATTCCTCCCACTGACACTAATGATGGGACACTATTCCTCCCACTGACACCAATGATGGGGCACTATTCCTCCCACTGACACTAATGATGGGACACTATTCCTCCCACTGACACCAATGATGTGGCACTATTCTTCCCACTGACACCAATGGTGGGGTACTATTCCTCCCACTGACACCAATGATGGGGCACTATTCCTCCCACTGACACCAATGATGGGGCACTATTCCTCCCACTGATATCAATGATGGAACACTATTCCTCCCACTGACACCAATGATGGGGCACTATTCCTCCCACTGACACCAATGATGGGGCACTATTCCTCCCACTGACACCAATGATGGAGCACTATTCCTCCCACTGACACCAATGATGGGACACTATTCCTCCCACTGACACCAATGATGGGGCACTATTCCTCCCACTGATATCAATGATGGAACACTATTCCTCCCACTGACACCAATGATGGGGCACTATTCCTCCCACTGACACCAATGATGGGGCACTATTCCTCCCACTGACACCAATGATGGAGCACTATTCCTCCCACTGACACCAATGATGGGACACTATTCCTGCCACTGACACCAATGATGGGACACTATTCCTCCCACTGATACCAATGATGGGGCACTATTCCTCCCACTGACACCAATGATGGGACACTATTCCTGCCACTGACACCAATGATTGGGGGCACTATTCCTCCCACTGACACCAATGATGAGACACTATTCCTCCCACTGACTCCAATGATGGGACACTATTTCGCTCCATAAGACACACTTGGGGGGAAATGTCTGTGCATCTTATAGAGCGGCCGGCCCAGTATTCCCGCCGCCGTTGTATGTCCGCAGTCTCTGGTCATCTCCTGTACTGTGTCTGCATTTGTTCATTTTTTTTTTTTAAAACTATAGTCCGGCCCTCCAACGGTCTGAGGGACAGTGAATTGGCCCCCTGTTTAAAAAGTTTGAGGACCCCTGATCTAGCCCAACACTATTTAGGGGTCTTTTTGCAGGGGGGGTCAAAGAAAGTGATCAGACAGTTGTACAGTCACTCGATCGCTTTCATTGGAAAGTTGACAGTTGGCTGTGAGAAGCTCACAGTGTGCAGTGAAATCAGAGTAAGCCATTTCCATACAGGAGAGGAGACTATACAACTGTGCAAGACTGGAGGAAAGACCGGAGTTCCACTTTAAGACTTTGCTGATGAGCGTTTGCCTAATTCTGACATGTCGCTGTGGTTTATGTGGTCAGATGAGGTGCAAATCGATCGTATCTGGGTGGTTTCATAGCCTTTATGTGATTATCGTTAAGAGTCTAATCTGTTTTGCAATATTGCTCAGAAAAAGCTCATGTAGGCAATACTGTCTTTCAGCGTGTTGAGGTTCCTCATTGTTTCATCTGCAGCGATCCTCGGAGGGTCTCACCTCCTGGCTACAGATCTGCCCTCACCGAGAAATCACTCTGGCCTCAATTAAAAAGATGTCAGTTTGGTTCGTCTCCCTGAGCCCTCGTGTCATGTCTCCATTTCTTCCCAGGCACTCTGATATGGCGTCCTGTCACCGCCGCGCCTCCCCTTCCCCACCTGACCTGTTCACTTTCATTTCCTGTTCGAGGTAAAATGACAGTTAGACACCCCAAACAAGCAGCATGGCGGGCGTCTTCATAATCCCGCAAGACAAGATCGCAATTGATATGTGATAAGCGGGGCTGTGATCTACTGCGTCTTCTCCTAAAGCTGATCTCCAGGCAAACAGGTGAAGACACAAATTAAATACATCTAAGGGACCTGTTTTGACTGCTTTCTGTCCATCCAGTCCTGAGATTTACACCGCTCTGCCACAGGTTTTTCTGACCTGATCCTTCTTTGTTTTAGTTCAGTAACACACAGGACTTAAAAAATGCTGCTTTTTAGGCCCGGTTCACACTAATGGGGTGTGAATTCCATCCGTTGCTGACTGTGAGTTTGGTGCGAATAAACAGTGCGATTTCTGTGCGTCAGGTACGATTCTGATGCAAATTCTTCTGCAGTTCAGGTTCAATTTAGATGCAATTCTGATATACCTCCTATTGACTTCAATGAAAAATCGTGTCCCATTGGCTTCAATGCAAAATCGCCTCCCATTGACTTCAAACAGCTGGATTCGCATTGATGTGAACACAGGATTGCGATTTAAATCTGGTCCCCATTGAAATCCATGGAGAGGAAATTTGCATAGCAGGGAAGGAGACCTAATCCTTTGTTTTAGTTTAGTAAAACACAGGACTTAAAAAATGCTGCTTTTAGGCCCGGTTCACACTAATGCGGTGTGAATTCCATCCGTTGATGATTGTGAGTTTGGTGCCAATAAACAGATTTCTGTATGTCAGGTACGATTCTAATGCAAATTCTTCAGCAGTTCAGGTTCAATTTAGATGCGATTCTGATACACCTCCTATTGACTTCAATGAAAAATCGTGTCCCATTGGCTTCAATGCAAAATCGCCTCCCATTGACTTCAAACAGCTGGTTTCGCATTGATGTGAACACAGGATTGAGATTTCAACCCAGTCCCCATTGAAATCCATGGAGATGAAATTTGTATAGCAACGGACTAAATTTGCACAGGACCCTTTTTTAACCGTATCAGAATCACACCGCATAGATGTGAACGGCCTTCACTGAAAGCAATGATTTTTCAGATGACATGCGAATCTATGCCTTTTGGATCGGATCAAATCCGCATAGAATTTGCGTCAGTGTGAACTGGGACTTACAAGCAGGTAATCTTTTTTCTTTCAGCCTGTAAACGCACCTTTATGTTAGCCTATGGGACCATGCACACATAGGCATTTACAGGCATTTCAGAAGAAGAGCATTTAGTAGCTGATAAAATGTACCACCAGCGTATTCAGGAGAGCAGCATTTGGGCAGAAAAAAACGTGGAATGTGCATAAATGTCCCTAAATGATAGAAACAAGCAATGAGACACCACGCACAAGAAACACAACCCAGATATAGAAAAGTGAGATACGGGGTCAACCTAGCTCCTCCCACACCACACCCCTCTAATGTGTTTCACCCCACCCACAGGGCTTATGCAGGTCACACATGGTTCGAATTCAGAACGATTTTTCATCTGAATTTGTTCGCTCGGCAGGGGCGGACTGACAACTCATGGGGCCCCCGGGCAATAGGGGATCATGGGGCCCCTGTGTCCTTGCCCAAACTCAAAAAAGCCTATGAAACAGGTACCAGGGGCATCTCATGGGGCACCCTACTGACCCCAGGCCCTCGGGCAGTGCCCGAGTTTCCAAATGGTCAGTCTGCCCCTGTCACTCGGTAATCTGATGGCGACATCTATGATTTCGGAAATTGGCTCACCGAGTCAAAAAGTTCACCCCATATAACAGGCGAAACTTCTGTTCTTTCCAGGTCACGGCTCATGCGCATATTCTTTCTGGAAAAATGATCGTACGATTTGACCATCATTGACAATAGGTTGTTTTTAATGAATTTTACAACATGAAATACCAAAAAGGGGAGGAACCACGAAAATCGTCTGATGCCATTGACCCAATAACAGAACAAAAATCGGCCGATTATTCTTAGCTCCGATTTTTGGACAAAAAATCTGTCGAATTTCAACCCATGTATGGCTGGCCTTAGTCTTAGAGGACCTCTATGAGGAAGGGAGGAAGCCTATAGCACTAGGTTCGGTGCAGGAACAAGGTAAGAACAGAGCATATGTGTGTGGAACTACAAGAACTAGAACAATTTTGCACATTAGAGCTGTGGAACTACGTGTGAACTATTGGCTTGCTTTCTGATCTGTGGTGCTACAGATGTAGTGCACTCTAGGTTTAGCTAGATAGGATTTGTTATTTTTGTGAGATAGAGGTTTGTCGAAACCTGGGATGAATCAGCCTGGGGGTGAGGTAGAGAGATTATCTCAGGACAGGCTGGGAGGCTCTACAGGTCAGGACTACTGGAGCCATCCCACCCTTCTAGAAACTTGAGGACCTTTCTAGAAGAGGCCCAGATTTGCACGTTTAAGGGAACTTGGCCAAACTTGGCCAAGAGGTCGGGAATGGTGGCTAAGAGACACCCTTAAATGTGGCAGAGTCTGTGCAGCAGGGGAGTTGTTGTGTTTGGCTGGAAAATGGACTAAGAGAAGGTGCTGGAGTATGGAGCCTGGGAAAGGGCCCCAGGGAGGAGGCCTTCCTACAGGCTGATGTTGGATGGGAAGATCTCATCTGTGCCACAACCTTGTCAGCAGGGAAGGAGCCAACTCAACGTAAGGCCTGAAAGCAGATGCAACCCATCAAGCTGACAGGACAGGACAGTGTGAGGACTTCTACACCACCTGGGCCAGAGAAGGGAGAGGGCGAACAGGTGCCATACCCAACTAGTTCTTATCCATGACTACTTAACTGCAGATCTTGGAATCCCTTGACCAGGGAAACCCTCAGGACAACAGGGTGAAAGAGGAAGTATTCATCTGGGATCTGAGAAGGTACACCAAAGGAGACATCAGTGCTTCTTAAAGAGACAGTTGCTACTTTTTGGTTCACATTTTTGTATAGTGTACAGTGTTTGCTTGGAAGTTGTCCTTGGGCATCCCATATACCCCTAGACCCCATTCACATTTTCATCCCCTAATAAAATAATAAAACCAAGCTCAAAGACTGTTTTACCTACTCTGTGTATGAAAATGTGTGTTGCTTGGCTGTTAAGAGTTTCGGGGGACCCCCCAAAATTCAGAGGCCCTTAATGGGGTGAGCGGTACACAAGTAATACAAATTTCTCTTGTCCCTCTTAGTCTATGACATGCTGTAACATATTGTACATCTATTTTCCTCTTCTCCCAGTAGAATGTGGAGTTTCTTAATTTCTTCTGTAGAAGTGAAGTCCAGGATGAGAGCGGAGAGTCTCCATGGAAGGGAGTGTCTCTCACTGCTGAGTACTTGGGGTACCATAGCAGCACGTGGGTCTCATCGCTCCCCTGGTCACATTGGTGGCACAGGATATTCTCTTGGGACTCTGTCTATGCCAATCTGATTCAATTTCCAGGCTGTGGTCACTCAGTCTGTACAGGATCTGTCTGTCTTTGGTGTGTTGTAGCATCTCCAGGCATGGACTGGTAAGTAGTTAGATTCTGGGAGCTTGTTATCTTATTTCTTGATTGATTAACTGATTAACCTTTGGAATTGTTCATATTGTTGCTTGTTAAAATTTTGTACGGTCATATTGTTGGGAGTATTGGATGGACAAGGTGAGGGTGTTGTTGCAGGTTGCACAGTTTTGGCTGGTCCTTGTTGATCAGTAAAGTGTTATCATGGTATGAGTTGGGGCTGCTGTTTTGTAGGTGATTCCGGCATAAAAGTGCCCTCTCAGTATTAGGAGCAGTAAAGAGAACCTGCCAAGGTGAGACCAACAAACATTGCTGATGGTGCTCCAATGAACATTGAGGAGGTGCTTGCAGAATTCCAGATGGTGATTTCTGTTGGGCTGGAGTCCAGTTTGGGTGGGTCTAGAAAGGTGATACTTCACTTCCTCTCTCTACGTTTATCTACTTTCCCTGGTTCTTATACTTTCTCTCTTTCAAATTTCCTCCATTCAGAAGGCCACACGGTTTGGCCTGATTAATGTTGGGTAGTAAGGCTTTATTATGGTACGTGTTAGGGCCCCTGTTTTGTAGGTAGTCTCAGTGCAATAGTGCCCTCTTCTGTACTAGGAGCAGTAAAGGGAGCCTGTCTAACTCAACCAAGAAAACATTGTTGGAGGTGCTCCGATAGACTTGATGGAGGTGCTTGCAGAACACCAGATGGAACATTTTGTTGGACTGGGGTTAGATAACAGGACCCCATACTTCACTACCTTTTTCTCCCTTTTTGTCTCTCCTCTCTAATACTCTCTCTATCTCCTTTCCTCAAATCTTTTTGGTTAGTAGGGTTTTATGGTGGTATGAGGTGGGACTGCTGATGGAGGTGCTCCGATGGCTCTGGAAAAGGTGCTTGCAGAAAACCAGATGGAAGATTTTGGTTGGAGTGGGATTGGGTTTTTCTGGTTGGATGACAGAGCCCCATACTTCACTGCCTTTTGGCTCCCTTTTTGTCTCTCCTCTCCTATAATCTATCTCTTTCTCCTTTCCTCCGTCCTTTTTGGTTAGTAGGGTTTTATGGTGGTATGAGTTAGGACTGTTGTTGGAGGTGCTCCAATGGAACTGGAAAAGGTGCTTCCAGAACACCAGATGAAACATTTTTGTTGGATTGGGGTTGGGTTTATCTGGTTGAGTTACAGGGCCCCATAATTCACTGCCTTTCGCTCTTCTCTTATAATTCCACTCTTTCTCCATCTGTATTAGTTAGTAGGGCTTTATGGTGGTATGAATTTGGACTGATGTTGGAAGTGCTCCCATGAACATGGAGAAGGTGCTTGGAGAACACCAGATGGAACATTTTTGTTGGGCTGAAGTCCCATTTGGGTTTGTCTGATTAGATAATAGGGACCCATACATCATTGCCCCACTTTCTTCTCTTTCTCTCCCTTTCTCTATCTCTCCTCTCTATCTCTCACCCACCATCTCTTTCACTATTTATCCCTTTTGCATCTCTGTCCTCCATATAGCAGGACAGACTGCAGCGTTCTTGTTCTAGCACATGATCCTAAAATGTCTATTTGGATAATACTAAGAAAAGGTTTGGTTATTCAAGACGTGCCAGTAGAAAAACTTGTGCGTTTAGCCCTACATGCAACTTTCTTCCTAAATCCACTAATTCAAGTGGACATGTTGTTCCATTTACATTTTGTGGCTAAAGAGTTTTGGAATGAAAATCAAACAATTTGCAACTGCAATTAACCTCGGTGTCAGTTGACTTTTGGTGGTCGATCTATTGATTGAATTATTTCACGACGGCTTTTCTTTTGGAGGCGAGGATATTTTGCTGGGAGGGAGGGAGAGTGCGGGAAGGTCACCGTGTCCACCAGCAATCAAAAAATGCCTTATTATCACCTAGACTCTGCCGCTTGTAGAGAAGGAAATTTGATTCCTATTGTTGAACCAAAATTCCAAACTAACACAACACATAACTAATATTTATTTTTCTGTTTCATCATATCGAAGTGTGTGCATTTCCATAGAGAAAAGGCAGTTGATTATTACAGGGAAAGGATAGATAGTCCTTTTAGTATATTCCAGTCAATTACAGTTGCAAGAAAAAGTATGTGAACCCCTTGGGATTATGTGGAATTTTGCATGAATTGGGCATAAAATGTGCTCTGAACGTCATCTAAGTCACAACAATAGAAGAACACAGTCTGCTGAACATAATACTACACAAACATTAGATGTTGCCATGGTTTAATTGCACATAACATGTAAACATTCACAGTGCAGGGAGGAAAAAGTATGTGAGGCCCTAGCTTAATGAATTCTCCCAGAGCTAATTGGAGCCAGGAGTGAGCCAACCTTGACTCCAATCAGTGTGATGATATTGGATGTGTTGCTGACAGCTGTCCTGCCCTTAAAAAACACACACCTGTTTTGGGTTTACTGGTTTCAAGAAGCACTGTCTGAAAAAGAGCTCTCAGAAGACCTACGATCAAGAATTGTTGACTTGCATGAAGCTGGAAAGGGTTACTAAAGTATCTCCAAAAGCCTTGATGTTCATGTGTCCACGGTAAGACAGACTGTCTACAAATGGAGAAAGTTTAGCACTGTTGCTACTCTCCCTAGACGTGGTCGTCCTGTAAAAATGACTGCAAGAGCACAGCGCAGAATGCTGCATGAGGTAAAGAAGAATCCCAGAGTGTCAGCTGAAGACCTACAGAAATCTCTGGCACATGCTAACATTTTTGTTGATACATCTACAATAAGGAAAACATTAAACAAGAATGGAGTACATGGGAGGACACCACGGAGGAAGCCATTGCTGTCCAAAAAGAATATTGCAGCAAGTTTGAAGTTTGCAAAAGAGCACCTGGATGTTCCACAGCACTACTGGCAAAATATACTGTGGACAGATGAAACCAAGATTGAGTTGTTTGGGAAGAACACATAACACTATGTGTGGAGAAAAAAAGGCACAGCACACCAACATCAAAACCTCATCCCCACTGTAAAACATGGCGGAGGGAGCATCATGGTTTGGGGCTGCTTTGCTGCCTCAGGGCCTGGACAGATTGTTGTCATTGATGGGAAAATGAATTCCAGAGTTTATCAAGACATTTTGCAGGAAAACGTACGACCATCTGTCCACCAACTGAAGCTCCACAGAGGATGGGTGATGCAACAGGACAATGACCCAAAGCATACAAGTAATTCAACAAAACAATGTCTGCAACAGCACAGAATACGCCTTCTGGAGTGGCCCAGTCACAGTCCTGACCTCAACCAGATTGAAATGCTGTGGCATGACCTTAAGAGAGCGATTCACACCAGACATCCCAAGAATATTGCTACACTGAAACAGTTTTGTGAAGAGGAGTAGTCCAAAATGACTCCAGATCGTTGTGCAGGTCTGATCTGCAACTACAGGAAACGTTTGGTTGAGGTTATTGCTGCCAAAGGAGGATCAACTAGTTATTAAGTCCAAAGGTTCACATACTTTTTCCTCCCTGCACTGTGAATGTTTACATGTTATGTGCAATTAAACCATGGCAACATCTAATGTTTGTGTAGTATTATGTTCAGCAGACTGTGTTCTTCTATTGTTGTGACTTAGATGACGTTCAGAGCACATTTTATGCCCAATTCATGCAAAACTCCACGTAATCCCAAGGGGTTCACATACTTTTTCTTGCAACTGTAGTTATCTTTCCGGAAGACAATGATCTGATTATGATATCTTAAAGCGGAGCTCCACTCAAAAGGGGAAGTTCTGCTTTAAGGACTGCTCCCCGCTCCCCAATAAGGATTGGCACCTTTGGGGAGCGGGGGGAAGCGGGTACCCGGATTTGACAGGTACCCACTCCCACTTCCGATCCGATCGCCTAGACGATCGGAAACGGAAGGTGTCCGCCCCCTCCTCCCTCCCTGTAGCCTTTTGGGACACATGACAGGTCCCAGAAGACTACGGGACCATTCATGAAGCGCAGAGCTACTCACGCATGTGCAGTGGGTATCCGGCTGTGAAGCTGCAAGCTGTCACAGCCGGGTGCCCACACTGAAGATGCCGGCCTCCTGGAATACAGGACGGCTGGTGAAATAGGCTGCGGGACACACACTGCGGGACTGAGGGACAGGTAAGCGGCTGCTTTTTAAAAGTCAGCAGCTACAGTTTTAGTCCCTTCATGTCTACACTAATTTCTGCAAGGCGCCATGGGTATCTGCCATGTTGGGTTTTAATATATTTCATCACCATTGCACCATTACATGGCGGATTGATGGGATTAGTAGTTTACACAATCAGTGGCGTAGCATGGGGGGGCAGCCGGTACCGTTGCCCCAGGTGCACCATTTAGAGGGGCTCAGAAAATAGTCTCGCCCATCCTGCATGTGCTTGGTCAGATGCCCCAGCAGGCCCTATTGCTGTCTGTGGAAGAAGAACTGGAGCATGTGACAAGAAAAGCCGGAGCGTGTGTAATGCACTGATGTCAATGGGACTGTGCGCTGACATCCCCTGACCAGGAGAGGGAACTATCATAGTCAAAGAGCTATCACAGACTCAACCAATAATAAAAGGCTGCGGGCAACCAATCAGAGGCTACAGCTGTAAATAAAAAGGAGCCCTTAATAATCCATCCTAGCTGAGCAGCCAGCCAATAACACCTAAATAAATTATATAGAGGTTATCGGCTGGCTGCTCTGCTGAGACAGATCATTAAGGGCTCCAAAATTCTCCATTCACAGACTGACCCCCACCCCCCATGGCTCCAAGTGAGGGGGTAAAAAAAATAGGAAAGAAGGGACACCCCTCCCCTATTCCTATCCCTGGGTGTTGCTTCTTTAATTCCCCAACCTTATTTCGGGGTTATTATTGGCTGCCAGCTCTGCTGTACATAAGGGTTCCTCGTTATATACAGCCTGAGCCTCTGATTGGCTGTTTGCAGCCTTTTATTAACCGCTTTCCATCGCTTCCCTTTTACATTACAGGCCTCCCCCCCCCTTTATATCGCTGCCTTTTTCACATCACAGTCTCCCCTTTACGCCACAGCACCCTCTTTTTACATTGCAGAACCCCCCACTTTCCATCATAGTGCCCCACTTTATATCAAAGCACCCCCACTTTACAATAGTCCCCTTTTACAGTACATCACCCCCTTCACATCATAGCACCACTTTGTATTACAGTGCCCTTTACAACACAGCGCTCTCTTTACATCACCGCACTCTCCTTTACAATATAGCCCCCCCTTTACATTACAGCACCCTTTTATAATACATCCCATTCTTTACAGTACGGCCCCCTTTAAAATACAGTCCTCCTCCATACATGGCAGTGCCCCCGTTATAACACAGCCCCCCTCCTTACATCACAGGCCTCCCTCTTTACATCAGTCCCCTTCACAGCCACCCCCTCTTTCCTTGCATGTAAGTCCCCTTCACAGCCTCTCTTTCTTGTATACTAGTCCATAGTGCCACCCCCCTTTCATTGCATCCAAGTCCCCTTCACAGCCCCCCCATACCCCAGTCCTGCTCACAGCCCCTCTTTCTTGTATACTAGTCCCCTTCACAGTGCCACCCCCCTTTCTTTGCATCCAAGTCCCCTTCACAGCCCCCCGTACCCCAGTCCTGCTCACAGCCCCCCTTTCATTGCATCCAACTCCCTTTCACAGCCCCCCCATACCCCAGCCCCCTTCATAGCCCCCCTTTCTTGTATCCAAGTCCCCTTCACAGCCATTCCCCATCCCTGCACCCCAGTCCCCCTCACAGCCCCCCTTTCTTGTTTCCAAGTCCCCTTTACAGCCACCCCCATCCCTGCACCCCAGTCCCCCTCACAGCCCCCATTTCTTGTATCCAAGTCCCCTTCACAGCCTCCCCCCATCCCTGCACCCCAGTCCCCCTCACAACCCTCATTTCTTGTATCCAAGTCCCCTTCACAGCCCTCCCCCCTTTTTCATGTATACCTATGCCCTTCACAGCCCCCCCCCCTTTCTTGTATACCAGTCACTTCACAAACTCCTTTTCTTGTTTCCAAGTTCCTTTCAAAGCCCCCCCCTTCTTTACATCGCCCAGTCTGCTTTACAAGAAAGCCCGCTAACTTACATCCCATTTCCCCCTTCCAATCACAGTCTCTCTATAACCCTTCTAATCCTACCTTGCACAGCGGTCGGTGGGCGGGTGGCATGGCTTGTCTGGATGGGGGGCGGGCCTTCCCAGCTTTTTCTGTTGGCGGGCAGGTGTTTGCTGGGACTACCCCATGTCCTGGCAGAAAGTCTGCGGCTCGTGAGTTTGGGTGGTCCCACCCTCTGGGCATGCCGCACCTTGTGCCTGCAAGGGATGAAGTGGAGCCGCGGCCTGGATAGGACTGCCATTTGGTCCGGGTTCAGACCGTGGTCCGCCGCTTAGTGATGCCTGCTCTATAATATATGTGTATTCAGATGTTACCAGCTTGTTAGCGATCATCAGTGCATGGTATGGAGTAGGGTTGGGAACAGGGGTGTATTTAGGTTTCGTGCTGCCCTAGGCAACACAAAAATCGACTCCCTCCCCCCCTCGGAGAGATCCTGACACCGACCAACAAACCCCTCCCCCATGAAGAGTGCCTGACATTGACCAACAACACCCCAGCCCAGGGGCGGACTGACCATTTGGAAACTTGGGCACTGCCCGAGGGCCAGGGGTCAGTAGGGGCCCCATGAGATGCCCCTGGTACCTTTTTCATAGGCTTTTTTGAGTTTGGGCAAGGACACAGGGGCCCCATGATCCCCTATTGCCCAGGGGCCCCATGAGTTGTCAGTCCGCCCCTGCCCCTCACCACCACCCAGGAGAGCCTTCCATTACCACCGCCCTCCATACACTGACAACTCCCCCCCACCCCGGCCAAAGAGAAGATATTCACCTTCACAGCTCCGGATATCCCCGGGAACAAGAGTCAGGCTCTGCATACACCATCAAGCAACCCGCAGCCTCTCTCTCAGATCCCACCTGGTCCCCATGCTGTGCGTGTCTCTTCTTCCATCCCTTCTTTAGGGGGTTGGCCCTGCCCCCCCTGAAAAATGCCGCTGCCCCCCTGAAAGATGCCGCCCTAGGCAAATGCCTTGTGGTAAATACGCCCCTGGTTGGGCAGCTGAATTGTAATTGCCCAGAGGGTCCTCATACAAGAATCAACACAACATGACCTAATTTCATATGTGTGACCGGCGCCGAACATTTGCTGCGACGGCTCAAGGATTGCGCGAGGGCGCCACTTTATCCAGCCCAACACAAACTCTGCAAAGCTTCCTCGGCCGCCGAGCGAGAATTAAACAGCAGAGATCACCTTGCACAAATCAATACCGCTACATGGCAGAGGAGAACAAATAGCCTAATAGTCTCCAGTAAAAAGGCTTCTTCGGATATAAGTCATTCTCTGCGCCAGCCGGCTCAGACATTTGTATGGGGATGACACGGCGATGAAGGGCTCCGCCAATTTTTCTGCACTAATACACTACTCAACAGCCTTAAAGGAAGAGGGAGGAGGAGGATGAGAGGGGCATAATCATTGTCCGCCACCGCCGCCACAGTAAATCACCAATGCGGATCATGACATGACTCGAGTGTTCCGCGCGTTTAACGGAACCTTCTGTATGCAGAGGATGAGGAAGGCAGCGACGGATTCGATACTTCAAACTCTTCATCACAAGCACATACTGTGGGCGAAAGTTTCCATCACGGGAAATGTGCTTGTGATAGAACTTTAATGTTCATGAAATGTTACAGTGTAAGTTCACCCTTAGCAAGATTTTCCCCAAATCCCCCAATTCATTTCTATATCCAATGAACAGTGTTCGGATTCAAATGCTGCTTTATGTATTTATATCAGTTAATCCACTTGCCAACCGCGCTATAGTTGAATGACGGCTACAGTTCTGGGAGGGCATCATATGACATCATCCCAGAATGCGCGCTCTTGGCAATCTCCTTGATTGGACACAGCTGATCACATGATGTGGTAAAAGGCCAGTCACAGCAGCCTTTTACCACGTGATCAGCTGTGTCCAATGACACAGCAGATCACCGGGTGACTACAGTTGCTGGTTATCGGCTGCACTTTCCTCACGCTGTCAAAGTGTGAGGAAAGTACTGCCGAGAACTGGCAATTGCCAGCAAACAGATCAGCACTGATCATCAGGGGACTGATGATCAGTGCCCTGATGATCAGTGCCCAGCAGTGCCACCCAGCAGTGCCGCCCACCTGTGCCCAGCAGTGCCACCCACCTGTGCCCAGCAGTGCTGCCCACATGTGCCCATCCGTGCCACCCACCTGTGCCCATCAGTGCCCAGTAGTGACACCCACCTGTGCCCATCAGTGCTGCCCACATGTGCCCATCCGTGCCACCCACCTGTGCCCATCAGTGCAGAGTAGTGCCACCCACCTGTGCCCATCAGTGCTGCCCACATGTGCCCATCCGTGCCACCCACCTGTGCCCATCAGTGCCCAGTAGTGACACCCACCTGTGCCCATCAGTGCTGCCCACATGTGCCCATCCGTGCCACCCACCTGTGCCACCAGTGCTGCCCACATGTGCCCATACGTGCCACCCACTTGTGCCCATCAGTGCCAACCACCTGTGCCCATCAATGCCCAGTAGTGCCACCCACCTGTGCCCAGCAGTTCCACCCACCTGTACCACCCAGAAGTGCTTCTCAGCAGTGCCACCAGTCAGTGCTCATCAGTGCTGCCTATCAGTGCAGCCTCATCAACGCACATCAGTGAAGGAGAAAAACTTTTTTTTTCGCTCTTTGTTTATAGCGCAAAAAATAAAACACCCAGTGGCGATTAAATACCACCAAAAGAAAGCTCTATTTGTGTGAAAACAATGATAAAAATTTCATATGGGTACAGTGTTGCATGACTGCGCAATTTTCATTCAAAGTGTGACACAGCGCTGAAAGCTGGAAATTGACCTGGGCAGGAAGGGGGTATAAGTGCCCTGTAAGCAAGTGGTTAATTGCCACAAGCGCCCAAAGTCAATAGTGTGCAGCTAAAATCCAAACAACCCCCCCCCCCCCCCCCCCCCGGGGCATAACAGTCTTCTACTCAGAGCACGACCATCCTTCTCAGATCTTCAGAGATTCTCACCAGATTCTTCTATAGATGGAGTACATATATTTTATATTTTTTACTTATTTAACCCCTTGCCTACCAGCCACTTATAACCCCTTCCTACCCAGGCCAATTTTTAGCTTTCAGTGCTGTCACATTTTGAATGACAATTGAGCAGTCATGCAGCACTGTACCCGCATGAAATTTGTATCTTTTTTTCACACACATAGAGCATTCTTTTAGTGGTATTTAATCTCTTCTGGGTGTTTTATTTTTTGCACTATAAACAAAAAAAGAGCAAAAAAAAAAAAAGTTTTTCTTTGTTTCTATTATAAAATTTTGGAAACAGGTAATTTTTCTCCTTCACTGATGTGCATCGATGAGGCTGCACTGATAGAAAGCACTGATGGGCACTGATAGGCAGCATTGATGGGCACTGATGAGGTGGCACGGATAGGCAGCACTGATGGGCACTGATAGGCTGCACTGATGAGGTGGCACAGGTGGGCATTGATGAGGAGGCACTGATGATGCTGCACTGATATGCAGCAATGATGGTCACTGATAGGCTGCACTGATGGGCAGCGCTGACTGACGGCACTGACCGACAACCCTGACTGAAAGCACTGACTGATGGCACTTGCTGGCGACACTGTTGGGTACTGATGGGTGGAACCGATGGGCACTGATGGGTGACATGGCTGGGCAGTGATGGGCGCAAATGCTGGGCAGCACTGATGGGTGGCACTGCTGGGCACTGGTGGGAGGCACTGCTGGGCACTGGTGGAAGGCACTGCTGGGCACTGGTGGGAGACACTGCTGGGCACTGATGGGAGGCACTGCTGGGCACTAATCATCAATGCCCTGATGATCAGTGCTGATCTGCTCTGTGACAGCTGCCAGTTATCAGCAGTACTTTCCTCACACTGTGACAGCATGAGGAAAGCGCTGCCAATAACCGGCAACTGTATTTACTCTGTGATCTGCTGTGTCATTGGACACAGCTGATCATGTGGTAAAAGTCCGCTGTGTTTGGCCTTTGACCTCATCATGTGATCAGCTATGTCTGTAGGACACAGCGATCACAGAGAATGCCGGGCGCATACCCCTGAGGGTGCACAGGAGGGCGTGTTCTGGCAGGATGTCATATGACGCCCTCCCAGAACTGGGTAACTGTAGCCGTCATTCGGGTACAGCGCGATTACCAAGTGGTTAATTTATTTATTTATTTATTTTTCATTTATATTTTCTGTCATGCAATATTATGTATATTCGACACTAGAGAATGTATTCTATGTGTTCTTTTATGTATAATTTCATGTAGACCGTATTCAGAATTATGCTTTATGCGTATATGGAGAATGTAGGAGAGGTAGACGAGGTTTAATATGGAGTCTGTTAGATTCAATGATGGGTTACTTGTACACTTGGTTATTGGACTTTTCTATGGACACTAGGGGGTTGTGATTATACGTAAATGTTTAACTCCCCTGGCGGTATTCCCGAGTGTTAGAGATGAGCGAATTATTCAAAAATTCGATTCGGCTGATTCGCCGAATTTCAGGAAGAAATTCGATTCGCTACGAAGTTAACTTATAAAAAGGGTTTCTAGGCTTCAGAGAGCCTTTAAATTAGTGCAGAACACTGTACCTTTAATTTAAATGCCCTTGGAGATGAGGAAGGAGAAGGAGAAGGAAAAGGATGAGAAGAAGGAGAAGGAGAAGGATGAGAAGAAGGAGAAGGAGAAGGATGAGAAGAAGGAGAAGGAGAAGGATGAGAAGAAGGAGAAGGAGAAGGATGAGAAGAAGGAGAAGGATGAGAAGAAGGAGAAGGATGAGAAGATGGAGAAGGAGAAGGATGAGAAGAAGGAGAAGGAGAAGGATGAGAAGAAGGAGAAGGAGAAGGATGAGAAGAAGGAGAAGGAGAAGGATGAGAAGAAGGAGAAGGAGAAGGATGAGAAGAAGGAGAAGGAGAAGGATGAGAAGAAGGAGAAGGATGAGAAGAAGGAGAAGGAGAAGGAGAAGGATGAGAAGAAGGAGAAGGAGAAGGATGAGAAGATGGAGAAGGAGAAGGATGAGAAGAAGGAGAAGGATGAGAAGAAGGAGAAGGAGAAGGATGAGAAGAAGGAGAAGAAGGAGAAGGATGAGAAGAAGGATGAGAAGAAGGATGAGAAGAAGGAGAAGGATGAGAAGAAGGATGAGAAGAAGGAGAAGGATGAGAAGAAGAAGGATGAGAAGAAGGAGATGGATGAGAAGAAGAAGAAGAAGGATGAGAAGAAGGAGAAGGATGAGAAGAAGGAGAAGGATGAGAAGAAGAAGAAGGATGAGAAGAAGAAGAAGGATGAGAAGAAGGAGAATTCCAAGCCGGCAAAAAGTGTATCTGCAGAGCTCCGCTATTTCTTAGGCTATTTCTGACAGTTCTGTGACATTCACTCCATACAGCGGTTGAAACATTGTATCTATTTGTTTCCATAAATGGATCCATTTATGGAAACAAATAGATACAATGTTTCAACCGCTGTATGGAGTGAATGTCACAGAACTGTCAGAAATAGCGGAGCTCTGCAGATACACTTAGCGGAGCTCTGCAGATACACTTTTTGCCGGCTTGGAATTATTCTTATTTTCATCCTACTTCTTCTTCTTCTTCTTCTTCTTCATCCTCATCCTCTTCTTCTTCTCCTGAGGATGAGGATGAGGATGAAGAAGAAGAAGAAGAAGTAGGATGAAAATAAGATTAATTCCAAGCTGGCAAAAAGTGTATCTGCAGAGCTCCTCTAAGTGTATCTGCAGAATAGAGGAGCTCTGCAGATACACTTTTTGCCGGCTTGGAATTATTCTTATTTTCATCCTACTTCTTCTTCTTCTTCTTCATCCTCATCCTCAGAAGAAGAAGAAGAGGATGAGGATGAAGAGGAAGAAGAAGAAGTAGGATGAAAATAAGAATAATTCCAAGCCGGCAAAAAGTGTATCTGCAGAGCTCCTCTATTCTGCAGATACACTTAGAGGAGCTCTGCAGATACACTTTTTGCCGGCTTGGAATTATTCTTATTTTCATCCTACTTCTTCTTCTTCATCCTCATCCTCTTCTTCTTCTTCTGAGGATGAGGATGAAGAAGAAGAAGAAGTAGGATGAAAATAAGAATTCCAAACCGGCAAAAAGTGTATCTGCAGAGTTCCTCTATTTCTGACAGTTCTCTGACAGCTCCTTCACATGTACAGCGGTTGAAACATCTGTTTCCGAATAAAAACATCTGTATCCTAAATGGAAACAAATAGATACAATGTTTCAACCGCTGTACATGTGTTCCTTCTGTCAGAGAACTGTCAGAAATAGCGGAGCTCTCTGCAGGGACACTTTTGCCGGCTGATCGGGAAAAATCCGATTCGCGCACCCGAAGTAGGCAAATATTCGGATTCGACGCGAATCAAATTTTTCCTGAAATTCGTATCGAATTCCGGTTCGCCTGGTTCGATTCGCTCATCTCTACCGAGTGTAGCTCGGGGTAAAGTTTCAGTACCAAAAACGGTAACCCCGAGCTACACTCGAGCTTACCATGCGGCGTTGCTCAGGGAGTCCCTGTAGCACTTACCTTGTCCTTCGCTCCCGCGATGTGTCCCCTGCAGCATCCCCGGCCATCTCCTCCGGCCGATGCCGGCATCCGGCTTCCATGTTCCGGTCTCTGTGACGTCGGGACGTACGGGCACCGGAACCGGCGGCAAATTTGAAAATTTTAAAAAAATGAAATTTTTTTTAAAACAATTATTTCATAGCAAAACATTCCTCTATCAAAGCATTTCACATACATTTTGTCCCGAGTGCTTTGTCCGGCGCCCTGCCTGCATTTTTACTGTTCTTTCTGCCTGGAAACTTAGAAAAGTTCATGGCGTCCAAAAAGCGTCCCTTTAGGTCAAAAGCGGTTTTAGACCGGCTAGAGAACAGCGATAGTAAATCAGAACCACTTGCAGAATTGAGTGATAATGATTCGTGGGGGAAATTCCTCATCAGACACTGAAAACGATTCTGCGACTTTGCTCAGCGATGTGCGAACTTGGCGCTATATTTCACATTTCAGTGTTTTTGGTTTGATTATATTATTGAATTAAATTTATTATTATTATATTATTATTTTTTATGAGTATTTATTAAATTATAATTTATGATTTCGTGTTTCAAGTTTTATCATATCCGGAATGTTTACTAGACTCTTGTTCGGACAGATTTCAGGGAGTTATTCCTAAAAATTACAGGCCTACAATAAAAAAAATACATATTTCCATGCAAAAAAATGTACCGCTTTTGGTACAAAATTCCTGACATAATCATACCGCCAGGGAGGTTAATATCCACTATGTATGCAGTTTTATCATACACCCCTGGAGGGTATGTACTAATCCCTTCATATCTGATTTATATCTATTAGTAGACACTGGGCACCAGTATATCTCCCATTATAAGATGAGGCTGATGTTCTAGAAGATGAGGGGTGGAATATTATTCATGTGGCACTTAGTGTCGCAATAGTACAAGGGGGCCAGTAAACAAGATGGTGAACGTGGCTTCAAGATTATGGCAGGAGCTCCTTATAAAGCATGGTCCGGAGACGTCCGATGTCTACTGCCTGTGAGGAAGTCAATTTGAGGACGAAACGCGTCAAGACGCACAAAGTATTGAAGGCACGTATGCAGGGTAAGGTGCATGCCCAAAGCGGAAGGGAAAAGCACATGAATTTGTTTGCACACTGGAGGTGGATGGTGCACGATTGCACTTCAATCCAGAGTATATGATTTATTGATGGGGAGTTCTATGCCGTGACGGTAATATTAATTAGTGTGAATAGCACCGGATACTAATCACGTGTTTTGAATTTACACGGTTTTGGCTGTGTGTAGTTGGTACACGGGTGTATCACGTATCATATTATGTTTGGAATTACTACACTTTATTAGCTTCTTTTTGTTTTTTGAAGATTGGGAGCAGTGGAGTAGATGATAAAGAAGAAAAGACAGAGAAGATTATATAATATACAACACATGCCCATTGGGAAGAACCTTATGCATTTGTATACCTCCTTAGACCCAGTCTGTCCAAAATGTAAGGCACTTGCTGACTTGGCACCTTCCACAGGCAGCTTAACTCTTCGATAAGACAGAAGTTGAATCCAATGCAGGTTTCCTTCAAACAGTTGCACTGCAGAGGATGCCTTTTCAGTCTTTTAAGTGTAAGAAGATGTGATAGTTGATTTACTTAAGGCATATAGACTGTGCACTTTGCAAGTGCAGTTGCATTCATTTTCCTAGGAGCTTAGTAAATGTTGTAAATCTCTGCTAAATTCTATCATCCAATCATGTGCAAGAAAAATGCAATTATGATTGGATATTTTTTTACAAAGTGAAGCTTTTCCACCTTTACATTTACTAAGGAAGATGAGTGCAACTGCACGTGCAAAGTGCACAGTCTATTTGCCTTTAGTAAATCCACCCCAATGACTTCCTCAGCCATAATGCTGGTAGGTTAATTGACTCCTATCTAAATTGGCCCTAGTATGTGTATGTATGAATGTGAGTTAGGGACCTTACATTGTACTCCCCTTGAGGGTTAGGGACTGACGTGAATGTACAATATATATATAAAGTGCTGCGTAAATTGACGGCGCTATATAAGTACCTGAAATAAAGAAGTAATAATAAATAAATAAATTAATCAATGAATAACTCTTGCAAAGTACACAGGCTTCCTGTTCTTTTTCAAATTCTGATTTATGCATTGATATACCTCTTTGAACCCAGTCTGTCCAGACAGTATGGTCACCTGCTGACTTGGCATCATCCACAGGCAGCTTAAATCTTCAATAAGATACAGATTATGAATCCAGCACAATTTTATTTCACGTAATTGCAGTACTGAAGATGTTTTTTCAGTCTTTTGAAGTGTAAGAAGACAATGGCTTTCCAAAGCCCTGTGAAGTACTAAAGCTGACTGAGTGAACATGGATGAAGCAGGTAGGGTCTAGCTAGGATTGAACTAACTAGCACTTAGCAGGAGGGGAGGACAGAGGGATATACCAATTGCATAAGCTAACAGGTTGTAATGGCTCTTATGCCACTTATGCCACTAGATGTCAGCATACCACTGAACAATAATAACTCAATACAGTTAAATACGACACACAAAAAAATACATATAAATTCTTTGGAAGTGTAAGAAGTCTCTTAAAGGCAAATAGACTGTGTACCTTGAATGTGCAGTTGCACTCATTTTCCTCAAGGCTCTGCTAATGTCCATCTTCCAATCATGTGCAAGAAAAAAATGCTCTTTTTTATATTTTCCTTGCACCCGCTTGCATATTCTTTACAAAGTGAAGCTTCCCCACATTTACTAACAAAAACGAGTACAACTGACCTTGCAAAGTGCGCAGTCTATTTGCCTTTAGTAAATCCACCCCTGTGACTTTCCCAAGCCCTGTCTCTGCAAAGTATTAAGAATGACTAAAGGAACATGGAAGAAACAGGTAGTGCTTAGCTAGGACTGAGCTAACTAGGAGGGAAGGCCGGTGGGACAAACCACAATCACATAGTAAACAAGTTGTAATGGTCCAAAACCGCCACTAGATGTCAGCATACTACTGAACAATATCTACCTGTTTCATATCAATTCAACACAAAAACATTGCAGAAAAGTGAGGCAGGAGAAGTGGTCCTTGCCTTAGCTCCTTCTGTTCTAAATGGGGCACGTCCTCCCGTTACAGATGGGGGGGGGGTCTGTTCACAATGATGCCATCACTTGGTCTCTGTGATTCTCTAGGCCAGTGGTTCTCAACCTTCCTAATGCCGTGACCCTTTAATACAGTTCCTCATGTTGTGGTGACCCCCAACCATAAAATTATTTACCCAGTAATTATAATTCATGAGTGTCGTTTTACCTCCAATACTGCTGCTTTCAACACAGTAGCTGCTTTTAACAGAGTAGCTGCTTTCAACACAGCAGCAGCTTTCTACACAGTAGCTGTTTTTAACAGAGTAGCTGCTTTCTACACAGTAGCTGCTTTCAACACAGTAGCTGCTTTCAACACAGTAGCTGCTTTCCACACAGCAGCTGCTTTCTACACAGTAGCTGCTTTTAACAGAGTAGCTGCTTTCAACACAGCAGCTGCTTTCTACACAGTAGCTGCTTTTAACAGAGTAGCTGCTTTCTACACAGTAGCTGCTTTCAACACAGTAGCTGCTTTCAACACAGCAGCTGCTTTCTACACAGTAGCTGCTCTTTACACATCAGAAATATGTGTTTTCTGATGGTCTTAGGGGACCCCTGTGAAAGGGTCGTTCGACCCCCAAAGGGGTCGCGACCCACAGGTTGAGAACCACTGCTCTAGGCAATGTAGGTAGATCATGGCTGTTGGGATGGACCAATTGGGTTTCTTACATGGCTTCCATGAATGAGAGAAATTAAATACAATGAATGAAAGGGGTGGGGCCAGGGACAGTCAGGCTGGGGGAGAAAGAGCTTAATGATGCTCGATGTGCTCCGGCCAGGAAACGAGGTGAGCTCTATCTGACTTGCTGCAGCTTCTAATGCACATTGTGAGAAGCTCACAGTGTGCGGTGAAATCAGAGTAAGCCGTTTCCGTCGAGGACAACAATGCAGGACTGAAGGAGGGGCTGGAGCTCGGCTTTCCAAGCCTCATGTGGATGTTAGCAGTCAGCGGTGAGTGGAAGAGACACTTTCATACCTCCAGTATATTGCAGCTGTTATATTAATATTAGATGTCCTTTTATATTCTTCATGTAGATGAGAAGAGAATTCCCAGGGAGATCCGAGGCCCGGAGCCAGCCTGACAAATAATCCGCTTCATCTGTTCCCTGGATTCAGAGATTTATTCATATGTACATAGGTGCAAAATTCTATTATTGATCATCAATTCTATATACATTGCTTACATTTTACATTCCAGAACACATTCTGCTGATCATTATTACCCATATTCCCATTTCCAATTTTTTGGTAAGTTTTTCTTTCTTATGAGTTGTTTAAAGTGGAACCCCAGGAACACAAAAGACCAAAACTGACCAGAAACTGTTCTGTTTCAAAGGCCGCTTTATGCATTGATATACATAGACCCGGTCTGTCCAGACAGTATGGTCACCTGCTGACCTGGCACCATCCACAGGCAGCTTAACTCTTCTAGGCCCCTTGCACACGGGCGTTCCGTTTTTACATAGTTAGTCTGGCTGAAAAAAGACAAAAGTCCATCCAGTTCAACCAAACAAAAAAAAAAAGATATAATCCTACACCCACAGTTGATCCAGAGGAAGGCCAAACCCCCCCCCCCCCCCCCCAGCAAAGCATGAACCAATTTGCTCCTGCAGGGGAAAACATTCCTTCCTTCCAGTTCGGCATTTTCTTTTCTAAGAAAAAACGGATCGGTTCACATCAGTTTTTCATCAGTTTACATCCATTTTTCATCAGTTTACATCCGTTTTTCATCCATTTACATCCATTTTGGTTCATTGACATCCGTTTTTCATCTGTTTACATCAGTTTTGTCCATTTACATCCTTTTTTTGTCCATTTACATCTGTTTTGTCCATTTACATCCTTTTTTTGTCCATTTACATCTGTTTTGTCCGTTTATATCTGTTGTGTCCATTTACATCTGTTTTGTCCGTTTACATCTGCTTTGTCCATTTACATCTGTTTTGTCCATTTACATCTGTTTTGTCAGTTTACATCTGTTTTGTCCATTTACATCCTTTTTTGTCTGTTTACATCTGTTTGGTCGGTTTACATTCTTTTTTTGTCTGTTTACATCTGTTTTGTCCATTTACATCCTTTTTTTGTCTGTTTACATCTGTTTGGTCGGTTTACATCCGTTTTTCATCTGTTTACATCAGTTTTGTCCATTTACATCCTTTTTTTGTCCATTTACATCTGTTTTGTCCGTTTATATCTGTTGTGTCCATTTACATCTGTTTTGTCCGTTTACATCTGCTTTGTCCATTTACATCTGTTTTGTCAGTTTACATCTGTTTTGTCCATTTACATCCTTTTTTGTCTGTTTACATCTGTTTTGTCTGTTTACATCTGTTTTGTCCATTTACATCTGTTTTGTCAGTTTACATCTGTTTTGTCCATTTACATCCTTTTTTGTCTGTTTACATCTGTTTTGTCTGTTTACATCTGTTTTGTCCGTTTATATCTGTTGTGTCCATTTACATCTGTTTTGTCCGTTTACATCTGCTTTGTCCATTTACATCTGTTTTGTCCATTTACATCTGTTTTGTCAGTTTACATCTGTTTTGTCCATTTACATCCTTTTTTGTCTGTTTACATCTGTTTTGTCTGTTTACATCTGTTTTGTCCATTTACATCCTTTTTTTGTCTGTTTACATCTGTTTGGTCGGTTTACATTCTTTTTTTGTCTGTTTACATCTGTTTTGTCTGTTTACATCTGTTTTGTCCATTTACATCCTTTTTTTGTCTGTTTACATCTGTTTGGTCGGTTTACATCCTTTTTTTGTCTGTTTACATCTGTTTTGTCCATTTATATCCTTTTTTTGTCTGTTTACATCTGTTTTGTCCATTTACATCCTTTATTTGTCTGTTTACATCTGTTTTGTCCATTTACATCCTTGCTTTGTCCGTTTACATCTGTTTTGTCCGTTTACATCCTTGTTTTGTCCGTTTACATCTGTTTTGTCCATTTACATCCTTGTTTTGTCCATTTACATCCTTTTTTGTCTGTTTACATCTGTTTTGTCATTTGCATCCATTTTTCATCAGTTTACATTTGTTTTTGTCAATTTACATTTATTTTTTGTCCATTTACATCCGTTTTTTGTCCATTTTACATCCATTTTTCATCAGTTTACATCTGTTTTGTCCGTTCCGTTTTTTCATTTTTTTTTAACAGAAGGAAAATAAGGTTTTCTTCTGTTCACAAAATTGGATGTTAACAGATGTGGACATTAACAGATGTAAACAGATGATCATCCGCTTCTGAAGAAGAGAGTACGCCTCCGGAAACGCGTAAGCCTACCTCAATAAGGGTCTACCGTCACATTGGACCGTCACCACTGACTCTCTATCTCTGTTTGTATCTCCCTTTGGTTTGTGAGTATGCATTTTTATGCTTTTCACTAAACTTGTGTTTCCCCACGGTAAAGCACGAAGAGAGTGCGCCCTGCTTTGCTTTTCTTTCCCAGTACCAAGATTTCCCGATCTTCTAAGGGCTGCACCTGAATGAATGACAGTTACAGTACCTCTAGTCAGCACGAAGATTTGAGCTCTGGTTTTGTTCGTTTTTTTGGATATCTGTTTTTTGCTTCTTAGTGCGCCAACTATTTCTCTTGTTCCATGGTTGCAGTAGCAGCTATGAGCTTAGTATCCAGCTTTCATGTAAAACTGGTCCTCCAGCTGTAGACTCCCAGATCACTTTACTGTGAAGCATGACTCCCATGACTTCCTGGCAAGCCTGGGACCATGGTAGACAATGTCAGGATGGAAAAATAATTGAAAAGCAACAAAGTGAGAGCAATGACTCCAGGGCAATCATTAGTAAAGGCTTTTAAAGTGTTGCTTATGAACAGCCCTTCATTTTAAGGCTTGACGTGTTTGGTATCTAGTTACTTGACACAACCAAATATTTTATAATTCAGCAAAAAGTGGGTATTATACTGTGTTTGAGTGCATTAAAATTAATTTTAGAGAAGTTTTCTTGAAAATATATTTGATAACAGTTGTAACATAACCTCTGGCACCTCCGGCACTGAATGTATGTAAGGAAAAAAAGGGAACTGGGATGTGCAGGTGGGTCTATTGATGCAGGCTGCTGGGGAAACTATTGTCACTGAGGGTGATTTATTGTTGTGAGGGGGCTATTGTTGCTGGGAAGGGCTAAGGGGTCAATTGTTGCTAGGATGGATCTACTGTTGAGGGAGTGGGTCTACTGTTGCTGTCTGCTGGGAGATCTATTGTTTCTGGGGGTCTATTATTGCTGGGGGGTCTTTTGTTCCTGGCAGGTCTATTGCTGTTGACTGATCTATTGTTCCTGGGGGGTCTAGTACTGTTAACAGATCTATTGTTCCCGGGGAGCCTATTGCTGTTGACGGATCTATTGTTCCTAGGAAGTCTATTGCTGTTGGCGGATCTATTGTTGCTCGGGGGTCTATTGTTGCTGGCTGCTGGGAGATCTATTGTTTCTGGGGTGGGTCTATTGTTCCTGGGGGTATATTATTGCAGTGGGGGGTCTATTGTTCCTGGGGGGTCTATTGCTGTTGATGGATCTATTGTTCCTGGGGGCTCTATTGCTGTTAACGGATCTATTGTTCCTGGGGAGTCTATTACTGTTGGCGGGTCTATTGTTCCTGGTGAGTCTATTGCTGTTGGCGGATCTATTGTTGCAGGGGGTCTATTGTTGCTGGCTGCAAAAGATCTATGTTCCAACTTTTCTTATTGTCATTAACACTTTCCATACAATTACTTGGCACCACAAAATGATACTTGGTACTGGTTCAGGAGGGGATGGATCCAAGGGACAGTGCTCAGAGGTGGGTAGGTGATGGAGACATTTGGAATGGGGGGATACATGCACCTACTTTCTTAAAAAAAAAAAAGCCCTAATAGACTTTGTAATTGACAGGCAGATGGGTAGTACTTGTAATCAAACCTGTCCCAAAAATCCATAAAATGGTTCCAGGACACTAGTTACATGATCATAAACAGTGTCCTATCGTTTGGAGTCAAAAAGGGTCACCCCACCCATGAGGGAGCCCCTCCAAACACATATTTCTCCCAGGCATAAGAAGATAGCACTGCAGATCCTGAAAACTGTGCAGAATGGGAAAGTCCCAGTGGTAGTGCCGGTGGTAAGGCTTCTGGGGGTTTTAATAAGGGTGACTCCTTATAACCAAAAGAGGGAACCTGGTCATAAAATCAGGCTGCAGATACACCCAAAATAACCAGAAAACAGCTAGCAAAATGGTAGCCTCCAGGATAACACTCACCATTGACCAGAGCTAATGGTCAGTTTGAATTGTCCCTGTTTTATATTTATTGACCATTTCTTTTTACGCTCTAGAACAGCAAAGGGCAAACTACGGCCCGCGGGCCGTATACGGCCCGGCGGACCTTTTAATCCGGCCCGTGGAGCATGATACTGTCAGGATGGCTGTCAGGATGTGTGTAGGCGGGGCAGCGTGACGAACGTGAGGGGAGCTAGGCTCCTCTCACAGTCCGCCCTGAAGACCGGAACGGCGCGGGAACACGGCGAGAGGAACGCACGGAGCAAAGGTAAGCGAATTGACACAGGGGGGACTTGGCTTACTAGTTGGGGGGGAATAATATGGGGGATCAATTAATATGGGGAATGAATTACTATAGGGGGGATGAATTACTATAGGGGGGATGAATTACTATATGGGGGATGAATTACTATGGGGGATGAATTACTATATGGGGGATTAATTACTATGGGGGATAAATTACTATATGGGGGATGAATTACTATATGGGGGATGAATTACTATGGGGGATGAATTACTATGGGGGATGAATTACTATGGGGGATGAATTACTATATGGGGGATTAATTACTATATGGGGGATGAATTACTATATGGGGGATGAATTACTATGGGGGATGAATTACTATATGGGGGATGAATTACTATGGGGGATGAATTACTATATGGGGGATTAATTACTATGGGGGATGAATTACTATGGGGGATGAATTACTATATGGGGGATTAATTACTATGCTTACTATGGGGGAATATTACTATACTTACTATGGATGACACATACACATCATTCATCTACTCTTGGTCCGGCCCCCGGCTCCAATATATGAACCCATTGCGGCCCTCAAGTCAAAAAGTTTGCCCACCCCTGCTCTAGAACATCCATTCTCAACCTTTTCAACATAGAGGGACCCTTGAAATAACTTTCCGGTCTCAGGGAACCCCTGATATAAATGACTATGTCCCATGATACATAAGCATGATGGTCAGTGGGAAGAATGCTCCTTACATTTCTGGACATTGGGAAGAATTATCTCTCTACAGATAGCTAAAATGATGAAGGGTGTCAGTGGGAACTTATCTGAGAGGCAGAAGTTACTCATTGCTCAAGGATCCCCTAGCAACCTCTGGAGGAACCCTGGTTGAGAAACCCTGATCTAGAATTTCACTCATCTCATACATTGATCATTTTTAATCCGTTTATGAAATAGTCAGTGAATTTCAAAAAGTATAAAGCCTTGCATGGCAATAGGCCTCCTCGACTGCTGACAGTTATGGGATACACCAGAATAACTGCTTACCATGTTCTCAATGTTTGACAATCATTTAGCACCATCATTAATGAGCAGCTTTGATTATTCACACCTTATCTTGCACATTGTAAAATTAACACAACTCTGCATAAATTGAAAAACATGTTTGTTTTCTTTTGAGGAAGAAATAGCCAATCTTTAAGATCTTGATGACTGTCCTGCTATCAAGAAGTCAACATGATATTCTCCAGTCAGGGGCGGACTGACAACTCATGGGGCCCCCGGGCTATAGGGGATGATGGGGCCCCTGTGGCCTTGCCCAAACTCAAAAAAACCTATGAAAAAGGTACCAGTGGCATCTCATGGGGCCCTCTACTGACCCCGGGACCTCGGGCAGTGCCCGAGTTTCCAAATGGTCAGTCCGCCCCTGCTCCAGTCTATTCATTATCAGACCCACAGATCCAAACAACACTCTTCTTTAAAAGGCCAAAATCATCATTTTATATATTGACTCTGCTTCCTAATGCCTTGCTTTGATGATTTTTTGAAGGAACATTGGCAACTGTTTCTTCACGACTGAAGTTAGATCAAACAATTTAAAGGACCTTGCCCTAAAAATGGTCACAGACAATAGCATAGTTTCCAAAGGTCCCCGATTTGCTGAGACTGTCCCATATCTTGGACCTCAGTCTCAAAGATGCTATGTCCTGGATGATGTTCCAGGATCACAATGTCTCATTCACATGTACAATGTAGGAACCTGCTTACATGTAGACCAGGCAGGGATGGTGGAACATCATGTGTGCAGACCTTGGAATACAGCACAGGGTTGATGGTGGGATCTCATAATGGGCACTGCACTTGTGCAGACCCAGGAACCCAGTGTAGGGATAGTAGAAGCCCTTCATAATAAGCACAGTAGATGTTCAGACCTTCAAACTCAGGGCAGGGATGTTGGAAACTCTTCATGATGGAAACAGCATGTGTGCAGATCTGGGAACTCAATGCAGAGATGATGGGATCCACTCATAATGGGTACAGCACATGTGCCAACCTTGTAACTCAGTGCAAGGATAATGGGAACCCCTCATAATGGGCACAGCAGGTGTGCAGACCTTTGAACACAGCACAGAGATGGTAGGAACTCCTCATAATGGGTACAGCACATGTGCCAACCTTTTAACTCAGTGCAAGGATAATGGGAACCCCTCATAATGGGCACAGCAGGTGTGCAGACCTTTGAACACAGCACAGAGATGGTAGGAACTCCTCATAATGGATACAGCAGATGTGCCGACCTTGGAACTCAGCACAAGGATAGTGGGAACCCCTCATAATGGGCACAGCAGGTGTGAAGACCTTTGAACACAGCACAGAGATGGTAGGAACTCCTCATAATGGATACAGCAAATGTGCCGACCTTGAAACTCAGCACAAGGATAGTGGGAACCCCTCATAATGGGCACAGGTGTGTAGACCCAGAAACACAATGTAGGGATGGTGGTAGCCCCTTATAATGGTTACATTAGGTGTGCCAACCTGGGAACACAGCACAGGGATGGTTGGAATGCCTAAGAATGGGCCAGCAGGTATGCAGACCTGGGAACCCAGTGTACGGATCGTGGTAGCCCCTCATAAAAAACATGGTAGATGTGAAAACCCAAGAACCAGGAACTAAGCACAAGGATGGTTGGAACATCTCATAATGGCCACAGCAGCTCAGTACAGAGATCTCAGAGAGATAAAAAGGGACTGCACGGAGTTTTATGTGTCCCACATCTACAGGGTAGCTAGATATCAAGTTTCGGCAGTCTAACCTTTTGAATATCTTCTGCCCTGATCTTGAAGCTTTCCATGTTTAATGGTGACAGTATCGAGTGATTTATATTTGATGGCCCTTTAAGCCTAATCTCCATTTTACATTTATGTCTTCCTGTACGGAAACTCTGAGGATGTAAAGACACCTAAGTGATAAACTAGAACAAAAATAAAGTTTCAACCTAAAGCTCTTTAAAGGATTTCTTTTTATAAAACAAGCATCAGTGGTGACAATGTTCTCTCTTCCCAGCCTAATCTTGAGTTATTGGTGCGTTTAGTACTTAGGACTCTCCAGTAATAATCACACCGGCATAGTGGCAGATCACATCCGCGGCAGGATAGAGCGGACAATGAGAGGTGATAAAGATTAAAATAATAATCATAATAAGAGCATTTTAAAAATGTAACCTGGTAAAGTCTCGGGATAATTTCCCCTTTGTCTTCTCTCGGTGTCCCAACAGTCAGCTGCTAACCACATTAAGGTGACGAATCAATCCTAAACTGATATCCCGACATGGATCCCGCAGCTGAAAAACAGCCAGCGTTTTATTTCCGACACAATTCAAAGCTGCGGACGCTAAAGTAAAATTGATTTTGAATTCCGTCTTCCCTTTTATCCCTTCTAATAAAAGCTGACTTACTTGTAACACTCATCTTTATGGGCAGTTTTGCAGGATTTTTTCTGTAATGGCTGTGCTCTTACTTCGGCTTGAAAAGTACGAAAGATACTTAAAGCGGAATTCTGAGCAAAATAAAAACAAATTACCTATATGATGCAGTTTGTCAGCAGCATTAACACAGCAGTTTTGGTCTTTCTGAATCCCCTATGTAACATACTTTTAATATCTGTTCATCCTGGTAGTAGATCTTTCCATGCTAGGAACTTACCATGTCTTGTACCGTGGTGTGGAAGTGGCCATCTTGATACAAGCAGGTCTTTGCTTCCTTGTGTCAGAGATATCCCCTTAATGATTGGTGATCTGATGACTGATTTGGTAGTAAGAAGAAGTAGGAGCAGTGAAGGAAGCACAGATGAAGAAGATGCAGGGAGATTCTTGCAATGCACCTCCTCAGGTACAGCTTCCCCTCCAGCAAGGAGAACAGTGAGCAGCACTATATTGACATCACTAAATCTCACTCCAAATCTCATGACACTAGGGGGTTTATTTACTAAAGCTAGAGAGTGCAAAAATCAGGCTGACTTCTGCATAGGAACCAATCAGCTTCCAGGTTTTATTGCCAAAGCTTAACTGAACAAGCTGAAGTTAGAAGCTGATTGGTTTCTATGCAGAAGTGAGCCTGATTTTGCACTCTCGAGCTTTAGTAAATAAACCCCTAGCAGTCAGAGGCAGCATTCACAGTGCCTTAAATCTCACACTGCAGATATCTGGGTGAGAGGCTGTAGGCACAGAAATGCATACAGTGGGTGTAACAAGAAATTCCTGACTAAAGATATATTTTTCAGAGTACGGCTTTGTCCTGTTAAAGCTGAATTTTAGTTATGGCAATTTTTGCACAGTTACATTGGTCCATCTTGGATGTATGTGCCATACCAGTGGTACCTCCATGGAAGTTGGAAATCTCTGCAATAATCACCAATACCTCATTGATCTCCTCTAGCTTCTGGTGCCATGCTGAGCTGCTGCCCTGCTGCATTGTAAACATTGCTAGTCTCAGGTGATTTGGAGTGAGATTTGGCGATGTCACTACTATCCTGCTCACTGTTCTCCTTGCTGGAGAGGAAGTTGTACCTGAGCAATGTAGTGCAAGGATCTCCCTGCTTCTTCCTCGTCAATTCAAAAGCTGAACTTTGCATACCTTAGTTCAGCTTGGCACAAGGAAGGAGTTCAGTTCCACTTTAATCATTGTTAACTAGAGTTGGATTGTAATTAGTTTGTCACATAAAGTCCACACAAAACTACGTGTCTCTCCCACTGTCCAGAGGATGACAATGTTACTGTGCACTTTCACTGCAGAATGACCAGTGTTGTCACCTTGTTAAAGTGGAACTGAACTGTATCTGAGCACCTTAAATAAAAAATGAAGACGTATAGAGTTTTAAAAAACACACACAGATACACACATATTCACCTCTATGCTGCATCTGTTCCACATTGGCTGTAAGCCCAAGAACTGATTGATCACATGACTGCTGATCACTCAGCTCTAAATCTGCTCAGAGCTGAGAGCAGTGACTGTCAGTCACTGCTCTTTGCCCTGCTTCTCCAGCACTCACTACACAACACCAGCTTGGAGAGGGGACAGGTGCAACTGGCTCTGAACCTTAGCCTTGTGCCGAGAGGCGGAGCTAGCTGTCAATCAATGAACTGAGTCAGCCCGACTGTCAGTCACTGCTCTCTGTGTTTCTACTCCAGCATTCACTGCAGCACCAGGTTGGAGAGGAGGCAGGTGCAGTTGGCTCTGGCTCTTAGCTGTGCGCTGAGAGGTGGAGTCAGCTGTCAATCAGAGAACTGAGTCAGCCTGAGAACTGAGTGATCACTTGACTGCTGATTGCTCAGCTCTCAGTCTGTTCAGAGCAGAGACCAGTGACTGTCAGTCACTGCTCTCCGTGTTTCTACTCCAGCACTCACTGCAACACCAGGTTGGAGAGGGGGCAGGTGCAACTGGCTCTGGATCTTAGCCTTGTGCTGAGAGGTGGAGCCAGCTGTTAGTAAGGCAAGTGGGTGGATCCCGACAATATTGTTGAGATCCTTCCAGAGCATGGAGCAATAGCAACAGTAATAGCCTGCTGTCAGCCGACCCCGTGTTAGAGGAGTGCAAGTGTAATTGTACTCCTTGGACCCACAAGAGAAGTATGACCAACTAAGCTTTGGCCATACTTTTGTTTTAATTCATTTTATAATATTCAAAGCAAACTCCCCCATCTATCACCCCCCCCCCCCCCCCCATTGATGTCTCCATGCTTTTTTTTGAGAAGCACCCCTCCTAGCCTTTTATCTGCAGCCATTTGAGTAGGGGCAGATAATTCGTGCAGCATGTACTTCCTGAAAGATGGATTTCTGTCCTTAGCTCAGGCATGTGGGCAAGAGGGTGTGCTAAGCTGAGCAATCCTGGGATGTATGACATCATTTTGGCCTAGGCCAGAAACCAGGAAGCAACTGACTACGTCCTATTAAGGGACGTAAGGACGTAACGTTAGGACTTCAAACCGGAAGGAGCGGCACGGCCATCTTGGACACTGGAGTTCAGTAATATGGACTGTGGGAGAGGATGGACGTTGGCGTCTTTTTATGTAAGATTTGAATAAATATATGGATTCCTTTTATATACTTCACTGAGTCTTGTATTATCTGCCCCTTTGAAGAGCAGGGAAGTTCGGATTGGAAGCAGCGGGGAGCTTCCGGAGAGGGGGATATTTTGGATTGCCCTGGAGGAGTTTTATGCCTATCTTCATTGGAAGAGGGTAATGGTATATTATCCCACTAGAGTTATGGCACTACCTATTTTGATGCATGTGATCACTAGTAGTTCTTATCATCCATGAGAGGGTAATGGTATTTATTACATTTGAGTGGTGACACTGGCTGTGGATTTTTGCACTTAATCACATTTTGAAGTGTTGATTTGCCACGGGTGGGAGTCTAGGAGGAGTCACTTTAAGTATCACGAGTGTTTTCTTTGTTAAAAGATAATGCACTATATCCAGTTTATATTTTTTGGAGGTATCCTGGTCTTGGATTGAAGAGCAGCGAAGTGGATTAGTTCTCAACGTTTGGAAAAGCACTGTGTATGGACTTATATGTGGACATTTGTATATACATGATTTAGCATTTTATATATGAGGGTAATTGATGGGAGTGTGATAGAGGGAATATTGAAAAGATACTATTTATTTTATTAAACCCACAACAGTACAATCAGTCTGTATATGCAGTAAAGCATGCTTGTTATACTCACTGTGGAACCTAAGGGGTTAATCCTCTGCATTTTGTAAAAAGGCTGTTTGATCCTGTCTTCTCTAATCCCCCCCTTCTGCCAGTGTCCCCCTCTTATCTCCTAATAAGACATACTGTGTGGAGACACTCTGCACATGCTCAGTTTGGTGTGTATTGCTAGAGAGGTTGTTGTTTTTTTGGGGGGGTTTGCATATTTGTTATACTCACTGTGAAACCTAGGGGGTTAACCCTCTGCATTTTGTAAAAAGGATGTTTGATCCTGTCTTCTCTGACCCTCCCTTCTTCCACTGTCCCCAATATAACTCCTGATAGAACAGAGGCTCTGGGGTAAGCTGCACATGCTCAGTTTGATGTGTATTGCTAGAAAGTACAATCAGTCTGTATATGCAGTAAATCATGCTTGTTATACTCACTGTGGAACCTAAGGGGTTAATCCTCTGCATTGTGTAAAAGGGCTGTTTGATCCTTTCTTCTCTGTCCCCCCTCTTGTTGAAATGTCCACCTGATACAGACTGAATCTGTTGTCACTTGCACATGCTCAGTTTAGTGTGTATTGCTAGAGAGGTTTTTTTTTCTAGGGAGACTGCATGTGATCAGCACAGGGCCAATCGCCATCCTCAGTCAGGGGTTCTGCATCCTCCTACGGAGGCGCTCATGAGCAGCGCAGGGAATGGCCGCCTGACCTCCGCGTTCCTTCCTTTGTCCTCACTCTCTGCTGACCCCCCCCCACTATCATGGGGAAAAAAAACACGCCTCCAGCGCTCGTTTCCAGAGCCGGCCCGCCGATGCGGCCTACTCGTCGGCAGAAGCCCCCGCCTCGATTTTGGCCACATCCCCACCGCTACCCTTGGGCTGCCCGGATGCCTCTTCGGACATGGAGAGCCTGCCAAACAACACTGCAGACCTCCCACAGCCCCCTGTGCAGCACACCGATCTTCTATAGCCCCCCATGTGTGCCACAGACCACCCACAGCCCTCCGTGCGGGCCACAGACCACCCACAGCCCTCGAGGGCCGGAGACCACGCACATCCCTCCTTGCGGGCCCCAGACCACGCACATCCCTCCTTGCAGGCCGCAGACCACGCACAGCCCTCCTTGCGGGCCGCAGACCACCCACAGCCCCCCTTGTGGGACGCAGACCTCCTGGCCAGGTTTAAGACCATACTGCCATGCTGCAGCAGGAGCTTCACGCCACCACCTCCAGACTAGCGAATCATCTCACCATGGAAATTTGCCAATTGGGAAGCTGCACTGATGTTCTTGAAGATAAGATGGACGCCGCAGCTACGGTGATTGAAAATCATGAACAGGACCTCTCAGATCTGAGAAGAGAGCTTGACGCGGCTCTCTTGAGCTTGGAGGATTTCGAGAATAGGTCCCGTCGGGGTAATCTTCGCCTGCGCGGCCTGCCCGAAGCTATCGTTGACCTCACGTCCACTGCTACCGCACTCTTTCAACAGTTGGATCCGGCGATACTGATAGACTGTCTGGAGTTCGATCGCATTCATCGGGCCCTGGGTCCGAGGAGGTCTGAGGGTCCTTCTAGGGACACCATAATTAAATTCACCTATTACTGCACGAAAGAATCGCTCCTTCGTTCTGCGCGAGACAAGCAGGATCTTCACTTTCAAGGTCATCCGTACCAGCTGTTCGCGGATCTGGCACCATCCACCATTCAGAAACGTCGACAGGTGAAACCCTTCACGTCAGTCCTCTTGAACCGTCGCATCACGTACCAGTCGGGCTTTTCATTAAGGCTTACGTTCGCGTACCAAGGTCGGAGCCATGTTGTACACACTCCGGAAGAGGACAAGTCGACCTTGGAGGTGCTACACCTTCTGACCTCGCAGGATACCTCCGACAGCCCGGTGCGGCCCTCCAGTTCCCATCCTCCTTCATCTCAACTGGGGCGTATATGGGAGAAAGTTGGTAGCCGTAAACACTCCCTCCCTAGTACGATCCTCCCGCTCCAATCCAGGTTGAGTACGGTTGGATGGGTAAGACTTTTCACTTTTCAGATGTCTTGATCCACTGCTGTGACTCTCTTCTGGGGCGGAGACCTTGACTGGCCCTTGTTGGGCAAACTTTTCGTATGTTTTTGATGTTGCTTACTTTTAGTTTTACAGTTTGAAATATTCTTCTATGCAATATTGGTCTGTACTGGTGGTGATCCTCGTTCCCCGCCGGCTCCTCGCGGTCCCATTTTAAGCTGAATTTTTCATTTTTCGTTTTTTTTTTCTCCGCTAAATTTTTTATTTTGTTTATCATACTTGGATTTTGGTTGTGTGGATCCCCGGCTCCCACCGGCTCCTTGGGTTTTTTGTTTTTTTTTGGGGGGGGTGTTCTTGTACCTCTTTATATATACTGGGGGCCTCCTTGACTCATGGTCCTATGCCTTTTATGATTGGTGCCGGCTTCCGATCTAACGGGGCCGTGACCCGGGAACGCCTCATTTCTATTTTGCTGATATGTTTGTGTACCTGTTTACATTTTATTTATGTATTATGGTGTCATATTATGCATGATTAAGGTAATGTACTTGACGTTGTCTTTTTGCTTGTTTTGTCCCCCCTTTTTTTCCTCTCTCTTTTTTTCCTTCCCCTTTTCTCTTTCCTTATTCTTCCCCCTGCCTTCCCCTCCCCATGAAGGTTCTTTTAGTATTATGTTGTTTATGACGCACCCATGTGCTTGGTGGTAGAGCCAACCCCCTATGTGTGTCCTTACGGTTAGGACGCAATTTCCACTGAGTGTGGTTTCGTTACACTACCTTAGAGTGTACATTTTCTTCTTCTGTCTCTTGTTTTGTGTTTGTTTTTTTTTCTTTTTTCTCATGGATCCGGGGCAGCCCAGGGTAAGGTTGCATTTGAGGATTGGACCGTTATTCCTAGCGTACTTTGGCAGCTGAATTCTGAATTTAGCTTGACTCAGTATGGCTTTAAAACCTTTGAAGATTTTCTCTCAAAATATCCATGGTTTTAATTCTCCGACCAAGCGTTCTAAAGTGTTCCATCATCTTAAGTCCCAGGACATAGACGTAGTCTGCCTACAGGAGACAAGGTTTTCTCAATCCTCCGTGCAGCGCTACCTCTCCCACCAGTATCCGACCTTTTTCTCTGCCTCATCTCTTGAGAAGCATAGGGGTGTGGTGATTGCTTTTAGATGCAATCTGCTGTTTACCTGCAACCTGGAAATAGCTGACCCCACCGGTAGATATTTGCTCCTCCGGGGTACCCTTTGGGATCAGGAGGTGACCCTGGTGGGTTATTACGCGCCAAATAGATTTCAACACAAATTATTTTCTCACTTGCTGAAGGTGATTTCGCACCACCAATGTGGTATCCTCTTATTTCTGGGCGATTCGAATGTTGCTCTTAATTCCTCTGTCGATCGCCATTACCCGACGGGAGGGACCCCTAGCCACGACCTTTCTCAGGAATCTAAATTGCATGCTACGCTGCAAGCTTATGGTTTGGTTGATGTCTGGTGGGAAATGCACCCTACGTCGCGGGAATACACTTTTTATTCGGCCCCACACTTGAGCTTTTGTAGAATAGATCACGTTTTCATCTCCTTCCAACATTTATCTTTAATTCAAAAGATTGTCATATCGACTTCACCCTGGTCTGATCATGACCTATTGGTCTTTTCGCTGTGTCTTTCTGGTATGGCTCGGCCCTCTTTTCTGTGGAGACTCAATGAATCTGTCAGGAACCATCGCGACGCATGGGTCTACACATGCGTAGGTGTCTGCCGAGACGTATAGGTGGCAGGGCACTAGGACCCAGGTGCACCCGTCGTCTGGACAGTACTAGGCAGGCACTGGGACCCAGGCTACACCTGTCAGGTGCAGGGCGGGCTATTTAAGCTAGCCCTGCACAGACACTTGTTGCCGAATGGTCTTTGTATCCTGTTACCTGTGTGTGAGTACTTCTGATCTGGATTGTTTTGACCTTGTTGCCTTCTCCCATCCTGACCCCTTGGCTTGCCTGACTCTGCTCCTGGATGTTCCCGTTTAGATCTGACCTCCTGCTATTGACCCTGCGTGTGACCCGACTATCCTTTGCCTACCGTTTTGTACCTTACCGATCCTCTAGTTACCGTCCCAGCCTGCATGACTCTGATTTAGCTCATCCATCCACCCACCCCGCAGGGATCACTAGGCTCCCTTACATCAGACTCCTAGCTCTCTGGAGCCCGTCAGACTCCTCTACCCCTGTTGGAGATACCTGGTAGTTGCGACCTGGTACCAGAGCGCTCCAAGTCCATCCCCACCATCAGGGCCCTGGTGAACAAGTGCTCCGGTGCTTAGACTCCGCACGCTGGGGAGGCTCTACCGGGGGACTGATAGAGGTGCTGTCAGGCGGTCCCTTACAGAATCCCTGCTCACCACTCAGGCTTCTTTCTCCCAGGTTCTTTCACACATTCAATCCTATTTTACGGACAATGTGGGTTCTGTTTCCTCGGCCATTTCTCTGTGGGAGGCTCACAAAGCTACCATTAGGGGTCATCTGATTCAAATTGCCTTGTCCAGGAAATGGGCCAGAGAGAAGAAGATGTTGGAATTGACCTCGAGATTGGCCGTGGTGGACACTACTTGGAAAGCCTGCCCGACTACGGCCAATAGGAAAGCTCGAGATGTGGTGGCTGCTAAACTTGATCTTCTCTCCACTACATGAGCTGAGAAGGCCTTACGTTGGGCCGAAGATAGGTTTTATACATGCGCCAATAAACCGAGGCCAATGTTTGCCAAGAAACTTAATTCGCTTGGTCGCACGCATAAACCTGTTCAACTCCACATGAGGGGCAGTGGCCTTAGCTCAGACCCTGTGAAGATTACTCATAGATTTGCAGATTTTTTGTCCTCTCTTTACCAAAAACAGAACACCTTTGTTGCTGAACATGCTGATAGCTTTTTTCCTGAGCTACGCCTACCCTCTTTATCTGACGCAGCCCGAGATGCCCTGAATGTGGATATTTCTGAATCTGAACTCTACCAAGTCATCAAATCTTTGAAGGCCTCCAAAGCTCCAGGCCCAGATGGGTTTTCTGGGCTCTATTATAAAAAATTTGCCACTGTTCTGGTTCCTCATATGATGGCCTTTTTCAATTCTTTGAAGCAGGGTTCTCGGCTTTCTTTGGAGTCTCTTCAAGTGCATATTACTATGATCCCTAAGAAAGCTGAAGATGCCTTTGACCTGCAAGCTTTCAGATCGATCTCGCTGCTAAATGTGGACTTGAAGATTCTGGGAAAGATTCTGAGCACCCGAATTAATAAGAATCTACTCTCACTTATTCATCGAGATCAGGTTGGCTTCGTTCCGAGGCAACAAGCTGCTGATAACATCCGTAAAGTCATCCATCTCATTCATATTTTACATCGCCGCAAGATACTAGGGTTTCTTTTATCCCTAGACATTTATAAAGTGTTTGATTCACTTTCTTGGGAATATTTGACATATAAGCTGTCTAGATGGGGGTTTGGTGACGCATTCCTGGCTTGGATCTCAGCTTTATATTCGTCTCCCTCGGCCTCTGTTAAATATGCAGGTTTTTTTTCCTCATCCTTCCCTATTTTCAGGGGCACGAGACAGGGATGCCCATTATCACCTGCTCTTTTTGTTCTCGCTCTTGAACCTTTAGCTGCAGCCATTCGAAATCACCCAGATATTTCTGGTGTCCCATATGCCGGCGCTCAATACAAGGCCAACTTTTATGCGGATGATGCCCTTTTAGTTTTAACCAATCCTCTCATCACTCTCCCCAATCTCCAGGTCATATTGGACTGTTTTTCGACTATATCTGGCCTTTGCATCAATTTGTCTAAAACCACAGCATTGAATATTACACTCCCTGCTGACCTGGTTGAACGGTTGCATTTCCCTACCATTGGGCATCCCATTCTCTGGCTTATCTTGGCGTTACACTTACTCGCTCCTACTCTGCCTTATTTTCGGCTGATACCCTTACTGTGCTCTGTTACTTCATTCTTTGCAGTTTCCTTCTTTATCACGGATACATGCTGTTAAAATGAATATCCTGCCGAAGATCCTGTACTTTTTCCGTACTCTCCTTATTTATGTCCCTGCGTCTTTTCTTCGTGTACTACAGAGCCGGATTCTCAGTTTTATTTGGGCTCATAAATGTCCCAGAGTGCCTAGAGCTACTATCTATACTCCTAGATTACAGGGAGGTTTGGGAGTTCCACACGTTTCTAGATACTATTTGGCGGCTCAGATTTCCCAGTTGTCTATGCTTCATGCCACGACAGATATCCCATTATAGGTACTCTTGGAATTACCCAACTGTTCTCCGCTTTCCTTAAGTACATTGGTTTGGCTTCCGCCTAAGTTGCGCCCTCCGGATTTGAGCCCTATCATGCTTCACAGTTTGAGAACCTGGGATTCTGTAAAATATTTGGGTAATTTGATTTTGTCATTTTTACCTCTTTTGCCGGTCACGCATAATCCTTTATTTCCACAAGGCCTAGAACATCCCCCTTCTTTCTCTTGGTGGACCTCCCATGGCTTTGTTATTGTACGCGATTTTCTGAGCGCTTGTACGCTTCCATCTTGGGAGTCTCTTCGAGAATCAAGGGGGGTCCCGCCACAGGAATATTATCAGTATTTGCACTTGCACCTCTGGGTCCTATCCCTCCATCGTACCTCTACATATCCTTACCACAAAACACCCTTTGAACAGGCTTGTCAGCATTCCCCAGGGTCCCCTGGTCTCATTTCTGTAATTTATGCCTCCCTTAACAGTAGGTCTTCCTCATCACCCCTTTCCTATGTCTCTCAATGGGAGCGAGATCTGGGTTTTTCGATTGCGGCAGAGTATTGGCGTAGGGCCTGGGGGACGGTGGCGAAATGTTCATTCAATACAGTCACTCTTGAGGCAGCCTACACAGTTCTACTGCAGTGGTACTGGGTCCCGGCTCGGACTGCTCACTTTAATCCGACTGGTGGAGATAGGTATTTCTGGAACTGTGGTCTACATGGGGATATCTTGCACATTTGGTGGTCGTGCCCGCGATTGATAGGCTGCTGGTCTAGGGTTTTTGGTTTGCTACAAACGCTATTTCATATTACGGTCTGTAGGGATGCAAAGGTGGCCCTCCTGCATTGCCCAATTTTGGGTCTGTCTAGGTCTCAACAGAAATTGGCATTCTACCTATTCATTTCGGCCAAACGTGCTATAGCTCAAGCTTGGAGAACCCCTTCGGTAATCTTCCAGGGGGTGAAGACCCGGATGAATGATATGTTGATCAATGAACAGATGTCTAGCATTCTTCATGATTCTCTCCTGAAATTCCTTAAGGTTTGGGAACCTTGGATACATTATTCCCTGCCATCCCTGCCTCCTACTAGTTATGGCCTCCTATAGTTGCTGTCGGTGCTAGCCCCGGATCCATGATCCCTGTAGTTTTTCTTCTTTAATAGTTTTTTTTTTCTTCTAATCTTTCTTCTTTTCTCTTTTTTTTTTTTCCGATATTATGTTGGATTACTGCTGCTATTTGGCTCGGCTTTTTGCTGTCCCTTCTTAATGTCATTGGACATTTTGTTATTTGACTAATACAAGTAAGCAAGATGTCTCCATTTATATGTTATTGTTTGCTCTGCCCCTGCGAGGGCGTATTTTGAGCTTGTTATATTCTCAAAAACAAAACTTTCCTAATAAAAATATTGAAACAGAAAACTCCTCCTACAAACTTTAACCAGTGCTCTGCTGAAGTCACAAGACTGCTCTAATTGCTGATGAGAAAAGGTATTTAGCAGTTTATATTTACTAAAATAATTGCATTTCCATGTTGTGTGTCCGGGGAGACCGGATATAGTGAATGCAGGGTCCGGGGAGACCGGATATACTGAATGCAGGGTCCTGGGAAACTGGATATAGTGAATGCAGGGTCTGGGGTTTAGTAATCCTATAGAGCAATGTCTTTAAACATCTGTGTAGAATATTTTTAAAAAATCACCCTTTATGAAGTGTTTTGTTCCACTTGTATTGTGTATTTTGTTTTGTAATTTGTTGAACTGCACTGGGTTTTCATTGTTCTGTAGGAAGCTGACATCTAGTGCAGAATTGTGGGCTACTACAACTTGTTTACTATATGAATTTGGTTTCTCCCTCTGTCCTCCCCTCCTGTTTAGTGCTGGTTAGTTCAGTCCTAGCAGGACATTCACCATTTCTTCCATGTTCCCTCTGTCAGATTTAATACTTCACAGAGACAGGGCTTAGGAAAGCCATTGCCTTCTTACGCTTTAAAAGACTGAAAAAAACATTTTCTGTACTGCAACTTAAGAAAAAAATAACAAACATGACTATACTTACCTGCTGTGTGCAGTAGTTTTGCACAGAGCAGCCTGTATCCTTCCCGAGTCCTCTACCACCGCTCCTGGACCCTCCCTCCTATAGGGTGCCCTCACAGCAAGCAGCTTTCTATGGGGGCACCTGCTGCTCTGTGTGTCCATACATTTATTGGCACCCACCATCTCTCACTTCTTCTTGGCTCACTGGCTGTGATTGACAGCAGTGGGAGCCAATGGCTCCCACTTCTGTCTCAGCCAATGAGAAGAGGGAGTCCTAGGATATCCAGGACCCTAGTGCACATTGCTGGATCAAGAAGGGGGCTTAGATGAGTATTAGGGGTCTGAGGGGAATGCTGCACAAAGAAGGTTTTTTACCTTCATGCAAAGGATGCATAAAGGTAAAAAACCTTGAACTTTTATAACCACTTTCACCCCCTTCCTGTCCAGGCCAATTTTCAGCCAATTTTTCCTGTACCCATATGAATTTTTTATTATTTTTTGAGACAGATAAAACTTTATTTTGGTGGTATTTATTCACCACTGGGATTTTTATTTTTTTGCTATATAAATGAAAAAGTCCACACGTTTTTCTTATCAAATTTTGCAAATACGTATTTCTTCATAAATCTTGGCCAAGATGTATTCAGCTATCTTTTTAGTAAAAAAAAAAAAGATAACTCAAATTAGTTTATAACCAAAAATTATAATTTTTCAAAAAATGTGTTTACATTTTTATTTTTTTTAAATATTATTTATGTTTTTTTTAACATACTGTCACCCTAGCAGTACAGTGTCACCATAATGACATTGTACTACTTGTGGGGATTGATGAAGATTTTTTTTTTTTTTTTTTTTACACTGATTGCTTTTATACCCATAAAGGCTGTAAAAGCAATAATTTCTCCTCTCTGGCTGCATTCTTGCAGCCATTGAGAAATACCGTGATAGCTGTGATTGGTCACAGCTTGTCACATGATACAGGGCTGTTGTGAATAGCCTTGTACCATGTGATCTCTGTGATCATTCACATATTTTACTAGTAGTAAGCAATGATGTCAGGAACTGACATCTTGCATACTACCAGGGGCGGACTGACCATATGGAAACTCGGGCACTTCCCGGGGGCCCGGGGTCAGTAGGGGGCCCCATGAGATGCCCCTGGTGCCTTTTTCATAGGCTTTTTTGAGTTTGGGCAAGGCCACAGGGGCCCCATGATCCCCTATTGCCCGGAGGGCCCATTAGTTGTCAGTCCGCCCCTGTGTACTACTATTCATGTGATCACTGGTTTGCCAATCAGTGATCACATGAATCGGGACCTCACACAGAGGTCCTGTACAGCGCGGTGCCGTGCGCTCCCAGGGAGCGCACACAGGCAATAGTCGTGGGGGGGGGGCGTTTATAAACATCCACCCACTTCGGTAGCGCTCCCGTCCAGCTGTTTATCTACATGGGTCGGACGGGAAGTGGTTAAGCTGCCTGTGGATGGTGCCAAGACAACAGGTGACCATACTGTCTGGACAGACTGAGTTTAAGGAGGTAAGTAAATGCATAAAGCAGGATTTGAAACAGAACAGGCAGAATCTGCTATGGAGCACTATTGTAAGACAGAGACACGAGCAGACAAATTACTCCCAAAAGACACCGTGAAGTGGCCAGTTCATAAAATAGCAGCAAGATAATGAATAGTACCATAATGTGTAATACATCCAAGTCTATAACTGTTCCATTTGTATCTAAATTAATTTGCACTTCCTTCCCTATCCTGTGCTGACCCTTCCTCCTCTTGGATTTCAGCGTGTCGGTGGGTACATGGCATTTGAACCCATCAACCCACAGTCTGGCAGCTCCGGCCCATTCGTCTACTGATAATGCGTACTTTCCGCATTGTATCGGTCTGGCTGTATTAATCAGATGCTCCCACCATGCCAAGAAAAGGTCAAACACTTTCGCGGAAACCTGTAGCTGTAGACAGTCTCCGCCGCAACTGTCAAGCCTTCTAATCAAACCTTTCAAGAATAGGGCAAGTTGGCAAGTGGCCGAGAAAAAAGAAATTCGTTAAATCCACAAGAACGTTCAACCATCTGGACCTTCACCTTTCCTGGCCCGATATGTTTTTATAAATTCATTTAACACCACTCCCGGTAAGGCCGTTTTTATTAGCAAGTGTTGAAAGCGTCATTAAAGTGGTTGTAAAGGCTGAAGGTTTTTTTTACCTTCATGCATTCTGTGCATGAAGGTAAAAAGCCTTCCGTGTGCAGCAGCTCCCCCAGCCTCCTCAATACTTACCTGAGCCTCATCGCGATACAACGTTGTGAACGACAGCCTCGGCTGTCCTGGGTCTCTGCCTCCTCCCGGGTCTCTGCCATTGGCTCCCACTGCTGTCGTTCACAGCCAGTCAGCCAATGAAGAGAGAGAGGGGGGCAGGACCAAGCCGCCGATCCGTGTTTGAATGGACACACAGAGCAGCATGTGTCCCCATAGCAAGCTGCTTGCTGTGGGGGCACCCGACAGGAGGGAGGGGCCAGGAGAGCCTGCACGGGACCCGATAAGAGGAGGATCTAGGCTGTTCTGTGCAAAACCACAGCATACAGCAGGGAAGTATAGAAATCTTTGTTATTTAACAAAAAAAAAAAATGAAGCGTTAGAACTTTAAGCTATTGCCTTGACTACTGTTTAACCACTTCCCTACTGCCCTATAGCAGAACTACTGCTGCAGGGCTGCGCAAAATCATGTATATACAGGGGCGGAATGACTGTTTGGAAACTTGGGCACTGCCCGAGGGCCCGGGGTCAGTAGGGGGCCCCATGAGATGCCCCAGGTACCTTTTTCATAGGCTTTTTTGAGTTTGGGCAAGGACACAGGGGCCCCATGATCCCCTATTGCCCGGGGGCCCCATGAGTTGTCAGTCCGCCCCTGTGTATATATATGTGATTTTGCATTTTCCGGTAGGGGGCACGCCGCCCTACCCACACCGCCATTGGCGGCTTTAGCTGCCGATCACCGGGTCCCGGCCGGAGATTTCCCTCCTGCACCCAGTGATTGCTGAGGAACACTAATAGGCGAGAGGTCTGTATGTAAACTAAACAGATCTCTCTCCTGTCATCACCAGCATGCTGCTTTGTATGGCTCTACATAGCAGAGCCATACAAAGCAGCATGTTTACATAGTAAAACACACACAGCACACATAGTAAAGCAGCACACAGTTAGTGTCACTGGGGATGAATTAGAATTTGTGTCAGAATTAGTGTCACTGGAGATGTCAGTGACAGTTAGTCAGTTCCCCCCCCAGTGTCAGAATGCCGCCGCAGTCCTGCTAAAAGTCACTGATCGCCACCACCATTTGTAGACACTATAACTTTCACGTAAACCAATTAATTTACACGTATTGTTTTTTTTTTTGCAAAGACATGTAGCAAAATACATTTTGGCCTAATTTTATGATGAAATTTGATTTTTTCAATTTTTTTTACTGGACATGTTTTATAGCAAAAAGTCAAAAATATTGGGGTTTTTTTCCAAATTGTCGGTCTTTTTTTGTTTATAGTGCATCGAAAGAAAGAAGTTTACGGGGAAAAAAGGACATAAATTTCATTTGGGTGAAGCGTTGCATGACTGCACAATTGTCAGTTAATGTAACGAAGCGCTGTATTGCAAAAAATGGCCTGGTCATGGTTAAATCCTCTTGAGGGCAAGGAGTTAAAGAGTTTGTTTGTAATAATGAGTTTCAATTAATAAAGTGACCCTATCATCAGATCATTCATTTTAACAACAATCTTCCTATGGGAATTTTGTATATTTTATGCATGTTATTCACTTGCAAAGGGCTCTCCTTGAGACTGCTGCTGGACACCGCCATCTTGGATGTCATGTCAGTCGTACCAGCAGATTCAGAGCTGTCTTTCTAGTGATACTCTATAGCAGGGGTCTCCAATCTTTCTAATTAAAGGGATAGTTTACTGTTCTTTAGACTTTAGGGGGGCCAGACTGTGGTCAGTATAAAATGACAATCATTAGTAATAATGGAAAGAATAGTGCCCATTTGTTGGTATCAATGGGAGGACTAATGGACCATCGTTAGCGTCGGAGGGAGAAATTGTGCCCCAAGGGCAAAGGACCACATCTGGAGAGTACTGCTCTGTAGTATTCACCTTCACATCCCTGGCTGCTATGTAGAAGGTTACGTAAGGTGATAAAGGAAAAGCGGAGGATCTGGGCCAGCACGGATGTTAATTAGACACTCCCAGTAGAGAGGTAGACTATGACATGGCATAAGGAAAGGAGAACCATAGCTTTGTGGGGGACTCAACTCTTCAAGGAGTAGTCAAATTCCCTAGAAAATTCAAAGGCACATTGGGAAATGAAGAAAAAGTATTTATGTAAAGAAAAATACTGTAAGCATTTAAATTACCTGATTTAAGTTGTGCTCCTTAAAGTGAAGCTCAGTTCAAAAGGTGTAGATTTTCATAGATCTCGTAGAGAACATTTAGAAATATTAATTGTTGCTAAGCGATACTCTGAAAGATTTATTCTTTTGACTTGAACATTCTGAAAAGGAAACATTTTAAATGAAAAGCGGAGCCCGTAGCAAAAAACAAAAAAAAAAAATAGTGGAGGGCAGACATAACTAGGTGAATAGGGTAGGACAGACAAAAAAGGGTTGAGGATAGGCGGGAAGGTTGTAAACAATGTAGGCTTACCTGATTGGTGATTAGTAATGTGGGGTGAGTCTTTGGCACCTTTGGAGTGGTGTAGGGTTGGACGATCCTGTACAGGAGTGGCAGTGGAAGAAAAAACTTCCCTCCCACCCTCCCTTGGGGTTGTTTGGGTCTTTTGGTTCCTGGTTTGTTGGTCTTTGGAGGAGGCAAATAATTTGAAGCTAAAGTGAATGGTTGGGGCCATCGGTGGTATGGTGTTCACGGGTGCATTCCGGTTAACCGAGGTTTAACTGGAAGGTGGAGGTTGTGCACTGTGGATTGTGTGTTTTGTCTCCGAGCCGGTGCATTGCGGCCTAGTATTAATATTATGGTTAAGGTTCCGCAGGGGGATAACGGTATTGTTTTGTGCCTTCTAACAACTTTACTGTTATGTTTCTGGAATGTTTTGTGTTATTTAAGTTGATTTGTTAACAAAAGGCCGTGATAGCCATTTTACTCCAACTGTGGTTTGGTCTCCTTCATTGGTATAATTAGAGCTGTGCGGGGGAGGGGGAGGTGTAGTGAGAGAGGGAGAGAGTTTTGTGTAGGGGTATGCTTAACTACCTGCCGACCGCAGATAGCCGAATGACGGCTGCACTGCGGCCGGCCAGTTCTGGGTGGACGTCATATGACGTCCCCCCAGAACGCGCTCTCCTGCGCGCCCCAGGGGGCGCACACCCGGCGATCTCCGTGATCGCTGTGTCCTACGGACACAGCTGATCACGAGATGTGGTAAAAGGCCGATCATACCGGCCTTTTACCACGTGATCAGCGGTGTCCAATGACACGCTGATCACAGGGAAATGCAAGTGCCGGTTCTCGGCTGCACTTTCCTCACGCTGTCAGATCGTGAGGAAAGTACTGCCGAGAACCGGCAGTTGTCAGAGCGGGGATCGGCACCGATCATCAGGGCACTGATGATCAGTGCCCTGATGATCGGTGCCCAGCAGTGACACCCGCAAGTTCCGCCCAGCAGTGCGCCCACTAGCTCCGCCCACCTGTGCCCAGCAGTGCCCCCACCTGTGCCCAGCAGTGCCCCCACCTGTGCCCAGCAGTGCACCCACCTGTGCCACTCTGCAGTGCCACCTACTTGTGCCCAGAAGTGCCACCTACATGTGCCCAGCAGTGCCACCCACCTGTGCCCACCCACCTGTGCCCACCAGTGCCACCCACCTGTGCCCACCAGTGCCACCCATCTGTGCCCACCCACCAGTGCTGCCCACCAGTGCCACCCACCAGTGCAGCCCAGCAGTGCTGCCAGTCAGTGCCACCAGTCAGTGCCCAGGGGTTGTGCCAGTCAGTGCCGCCAGTCAGTGCCCAGCAGTGATGCCAGTCAGTGCCGTCTATCAGTACCCATAATCAGTGTCACCTATCAGTGCCGCCTATCAGTGCTGCATATCAGTGCCGCCTATCCGTGACCCCTAATTAGTGCTGTCTATCAGTGCCGCCTATCCGTGCCACCTCATTAGTACTGCCTATCAGTGCCCTTTAGTGCTGCCTATCAGTGCCCATCAGTGCCACCTATCAGTGCCCATCAGTGCTGCCTCATCAACGCACATCAGTGATGGAGAAAAAATACCTGTTTGAAAAATTTTATAAAAGAAACAAATAAACTTTTTTTTTTTTTTCAAATTTTTTGCACTTTTTTATTTATAGCGCAAAAAGTAAAGTGCCCAGTGGCGATTAAATACCACCAAAAGAAAGCTCTATTTGTGAGAAAAAAATGATCAAAATTTCATATGGGTACAATGTTGCATGACCGCGCAATTGTCAATCAAAGTGCGGCAGCGCTGAAAGCTGAAAATTGGCCTGGTAAGGAAGGGGGTATAAGTGCCTGGTAGGCAAGTGGTTAAGTAACTATGGTTTTTAGATAGTACATCTATTCTACATTAGTCATGAGTGGCCAAAAATGGTTAAGTTTTGGGTTAGATTATGGTTTGTGCTAAAGTTTATGTTAGGGTTAAGGCTTGGTTTAGGTTTGGGATTAAAGTTAAGGTTTGGATTAGAGTTAGAAGTTGGACTTGGTTTAGGGTAAGAGTGTGGGCTGGGGTTAGGATAAGTGTTAAGGTTTGGGTTAGCACTAGAGTTTGAGCTAGGGTTTAGGGTAGGGTGCAGGGGTGGACTGACAACTCATGGGGCCCCCGGGCAATAGGGGATCATGGGGCCCCTGTGTCCTTGCCCACACTCAAAGCACACCCAAAAAGCCTATAAAAAAGGTGCCAGAGGCATTTCATGGGGCCTCCTACTGACCCCGGGCCCTCGGGCAGTGCCCGAGTGCTCGAATGGTCAGTCCGCCCCTGGTAGGGTGTGAATTAGGGTTTTGCCTTGGGTTAAGGTTTACATTCTGGTTAAGGTCTAGATTATGGTTTGGATTAGGGTTAGAGATTGGTCTTGAGTTAGGGTATAGGTTTGAGCATAGGTTTGGGCTTGGGATGGGATAAGAGTTAAGGTTTGAGCTAGTATTAGATTTTGGGATACATTTTAGGTTAGGGTTGTGGTTAAGATTAAGATTAGAGATTGGTCTCTTATTATGCTCTTGGGTTAAGATAAGGGTTAAGGTTTGGGGTAGCATTAGACTTTGGGTTAGGCTCAAAGTTTTGGGTTAGAGTTTGGATTAGGGTTTCCAAATGGGTAAGGGATAGGATTTGGTTTGGGGTTTAGGTTTGTGTTAGAGTAGGGGTTAGGGTTATGGTTTAGGTTAGGGTTTGGAATAGGGTTTGTTCTTGGGTTAGAGTTTTAGTTAGGATTAAGTTTGGGGTTATGGGTTGTATTTTGGTAAGGGTCTGAGTTATGACCAAGGTGTTAGGATCAAAGTTTGGGTTATTGGAACAGTAAATGGCACAAAATTGAGTGTAAACAGTCCAACCTGTCATTAATTTAAATGTCAAAAGTCTCTGGGAAATGCCAACGTATTAGTATTTGATGATGGATGCAGATCCTCATTTACATGGGTCTTGAGTAACTCTAGTGCACATTTAGAAATAAAACAGAAGAGGGCACCTCCATCTAAATGCAGCTTTATTGTAGTTTCAAACAAATAATAAACAGGATTGCACTCACTGCAAAAATATAGGAAGCCAGGTTGTAATAATACATCATCCCTCAGTCCCAGCCCCGAACTGCAGAGCTCCACAGGGAAGCTTCCTGGCATGACTCTGTATTACCGCATTCCTGAGGAACTCTGCAGTTCGGCACCGGGTTTCGTTTCTTCATTGGGACTGAGGGATAACGTATTATTACATGCTGGATTCCCATGTTTTTGCATTGCGTGCATTACTGCTTATTATTTGTTTTTAACTGCAATAAAGCTGCACTTAGATGGAGGAAATTATTCTGTTTTGTTTCTAAAGTTTGGGTTAGGGTTTGGATTTGGGTAAGGGTTTGGGTTAGGATCGCAGTTAGGACCAAGGTCTGGGTCAGGATTTGAGTTAGGACCAAGGTCTGGGTTAGGATCTGAATTAGGACCAAGGTTTGGGTTAGGGTTTGGATTTGGGTAAGGGTTTGGGTTAGAATCTGAGTTAGGACCAAGGTCTGGGTTAGGATTTGAGTTAGGACCAAGAATTGGGTTAGGATCTGAATTAGGACCAAGGTTTGGGTTAGGATCTGAATTAGGACTAAGGTTTGGGTTAGGGTTTGGATTTTGGTAAGGGTTTGGGTTAGGATTTGAGTTAGGACTAAGGTTTGGGTTAGGATCTGAATTAGGACCAAGGTTTGGGTTAGGATTTGAGTTAGGACCAAGGTTTGGGTTAGGATCTGAGTTAGGACCAAGGTCTGGGTTAGGATCTGAATTAGGACCAAAGTTTGGGTAATTATTAAGTTTTGGGTTAAGATTTGGACCATAGTGCTGGCCTTCCCTTTCCCAGTCTACAGTCTAGAGTTCTACTGTGTATAACATTAGTAATGGGGGGAGGGGGAGAGGGAGGCCCATAATAAGGTCTCACCCCTTGTTAGCAAGTTTTAGTGGTGCCCCACCCCTTATTGACAGGACACTGAAAAATCTAAAAAGCCTAACTAGAAAAACCTAATGGGACTTTATGAGGCACCATACCAAGAAATAAATATATACTCAAAAAATAAAAAGTACAACGTTATTGACAAAGTTAAAACCACAGTTGTGGTGGTGATATTTGAGCAATCACAAAGCTCATCATAAAAAGCATGTAGTGCTTATAACAAACAGGTTCAGCACATAACATTACAAGGCATAACCTTAGGTAACATAAGAACCACAGTTGACATGTTAGCTCCAAATTAGTACTTCCGTTCTTTCTCCGACGCGTTTCGCGGGACAATAGCCCACTTCCTCAAGGAGATATAATATATGATTCTAAAATTATATAAACAAGGCTAAGCATACAGCATATTGAGAGGAAATAAAAATTTTATAACAAACAAATGTTTTACATTTACCCAATGATGGCATCGATACGTTTGTAGAAAGTCAGTAAGAACCATGAACATTGGATCCAAGAGGAAGGGATCCCTCAATCAGAGGTGCAGAAGTGCTCCAAATGAACAAACCGCATATCCATATTTAAAGCTGAAAAAAATCAAAACATTCAAATATTTATTATGTCCCAAAGCACACAAACCATACCCGTACTCCCCAAGCTGGTTATATAAACCCCAGCTATTAATTCAGGACAACAAAGAGATATTCTATATATAAAGAAAATATAGACTGGGTATATATCAAATGTTCATTTCCCAAACTACTTTGCTCCAAAGTGTTATACATTTTATTCCAACTTTCCCAAAATAAGGGAATATATATATATATGTACAGTATATGGATATCAATAAAGTACATACCATAACCAAAAGTACTTCCCAGCCAGAAGGCCCCAACCAGAGCAAATGCATTTGGCATCAACAAGAATAAAGGTCCTCTCCAGAGGCATAGCCATGAACTCACTGCCTATACCACGGGTGTCAAACGGCAGTCCTCCAGCTGTTGCCAAACTACAAGCCCCATGAGACATTGAAAGATTGACAGTTACAAGCATGACACCGAAAGGCAGAAGCGTGACGGGACTTGTAGTTTCATTAATAAATAACATGGGATCTTATTGACCTCATGCAATACAGATCCTGTGTTATTTATTAATGAACGGCATTTGTTGTTTGGCATGCTCTTTTTTCCTTGTTTGGTCTTCATTAAAATGGCGCCAATCAACTTTTCCACCTTGTGCTAGGCCGGTCCACAACAAAATGGCACCAGTTTACTATATAAATTGATTGATTGTCGGACAGTCCAATCTTATCCCTTGATAAAGTCACGTGACTAGTGACGAAATGCGTCGGGGTGGAGTGTGCGGATGACGTCACGATGTTGCCATTCATCAGGATAGTGGCTTGTAGTACTCTACAAACGGCTCTTGCAACGACATTACAGCAGGCAATAGCGTTCATTAAGTGGGCTCGTGCTTTGCCTTGCATTACAATACCGATGGTGTCTGTTTTGAGCATGCACAGGACTCTGCTGCTGAAATGATACTGCCATCTTGTGTTTAATCAGTACATCACTGGATCTTCATCATACCTGGTGCAAGATACACCTCTGGAACGAGGGAGGTTATTTTGGAGTCTTCATCCAGCAAGCTGATCTTCTGAGTCCATATGGGACCAAAAGTGCAGTTAGACCGCAACATTGTATAATGTAGAAGAAAGAATAGTAGAAAAAATATTAATATTGAAATATATATATATATATATATTTCAATATTAATATTTTTTCTATTTTTTCTTCTAATATATATATTTTTATTTTGTCACTGTGTTTTTTGGTTATATAATGGATTGTGCCATTGTTTCATGTAGCGCAGCATTTTTTCATTTCACATTATGATTGTATCGATCTTATATAGCACACCAAAAAGCGTCAAATTGCAGGCGTTCTGGCCGTAGGGCACATGCGCAGCCGCACCATCAACGTACGTCAACATGTCCCACGTCATGATGTCTGATGTCACGTTATCGCGGCCATATTGAAGAGGTCCATCAGAGAGGACACATAAAGCGTCCGACAGCACCATCCACCTCTGAGGCCAAATAGCAATCAGCCAAGGACCACCTTGATCCAATGCCATAATCTATCTATCTATCTATCTATCTATCTATCTATCTATCTATCTATCTATCTATCTCTCCACCCATCTCTCCATCCATCTATCTATCTATCTCTCCACCCATCTCTCCATCCATCTATCTATCTCTCCATCCATCTCTCCATCCATCTATCTATCTCTCCATCCATCTCTCCATCCATCTCTCCATCCATCTATATATCTCTCCACCCATCTCTCCATCCATCTATCTATCTATCTCTCCATCCATCTCTCCATCCATCTATCTATCTCTCCATCCATCTCTCCATCCATCTCTCCATCTATCTCTCCATCTCTCTATCCATCTATCTATCTCTCCATCCATCTCTCCATCTATCTCTCTATCTCTCTATCTATCTATCTATCTATCTATCTATCTATCTATCTATCTATCTATCTATCTCCTATCTATCTATCTATCTATCTATCTATCTATCTATCTATCTATCTATCTCCTATCTATCTATCTATCTATCTATCTATCTCATGCAGCAACAATGTAGAAAAAATATTCATGGTCCCCAGTTAGCCTTCCACATATATTGATTCTGATTACCATCTAACATTGAAAGAAAAAGAGAAATTGATAACCACAACAGTCGCATGTGTTATAAATACATATTGATGAAATCAAGATAACAATACATAACAAAAACTACTGTGTATAGTGGCTAATCTGAGGCCGATATGAAGTCCTCATTCATGTACCTGTAACAGCTGTGTTTAAAAATACATTTATTCATTTTTCAATTATTACATACCCAGGTAAAATGGTAATTCTTTCCTATCTTCCTGGAGTTCATCTTTCATAATATTACATTGATCAAATTTATATTTATTGAGAATTAAATAGCACAACTTATATATACGTTATATATTTGCCCATTACATTTTTATTTTCAGTGAATTTGTATTCTGCATGATATCTACAATTTTTTATCCATTGCTGGACATTAAAAATAAACCAGAACACAAAACATCTATAGCATGCTAAACATAGAAATATAATGCAATTCTCATAAAAAATCATAAATCTCAGTACAGTGTCTATTTCATACCAACATTGGCTTCATGCCCTGAATCTCTATGGAAATTCACTTCTCATCTACATGTACAATAAAAAGGGACATGTAATATTAATACCTTCATTGAATGATGTTAGAGATGTAAAAGTGACTTCTAGCAGCCACCACTGAATAGTAAACCCGCAATATGCTATGACCGACATATTTATCATTCCAATCTGTTTACCAAACTAGGCTGACTGTCTCAGGGGTCCCGGCCCCGGGATGATGTACCAGATGGAGCAATTGTTATCGCTGATGGATGCGCTCTGCTCTGTGACGTACAGTTATCACTGCGACACACTTAGGTCACATCAAAGGCTGGTGACGATACAAGAACAAAACATGGTATTTTATTTTATACCATTGTCATTTTTTTTTATTCAGTTTAATGTAGACCCAATCATTGGAACCTTACATAAGCTGTAACATATTACATCATTTTTAAATTTTTTTCATTTTTAATCTTTTATATCTGTTTGTAGGCAGACGCAGTTAGCTATTTTGCCACTAGGTGGATCTGTTTCAGACTAGTGTCTGGTTACAGCAAACAGTGTCACCAGGTGCTAGGTCCCTTTTAGGTAGAGTCAGTGTCCAGGTATAAGGGCTCATGTACCCCCTAGAGGACGTCTTTTGATGACGAAACATGTCGGGTGGAGCCTCCCACTGACATCATCATGCTGTTGGCCATCTTGAATACAGTTCATGTGAATGCTTTCAATCATTCTACAGCTCGTAAGTAGGATCCTATTTGCGCAAATAAAGACGTTTTTGATACATATTGCACTATGAGAGGCATGTTTTTTCTTTCATGACCTTGTCTGGCACTACAGTTTGAGTTTACATTCGAGTTGGAGTCTGGGAGTTCCATTCTTTGGGGCGTGATCAGGGGCGGACTGACCATTTGGAAACTCGGGCGCTGCCCAAGGGCCTGGGGTCAGTAGGGGGCCCCATGAGATGCCCCTGGTACCTTTTTCATAGGCATTTTTGAGTTTGGGCAAGGACACAGGGGCCCCATGATCCCCTATTGCCCGGGGGCCCCATGAGTTGTCAGTCCGCCCCTGGGTGTGATATGGGAAGCCTTACAGTGCTCTACATTATAAAGCTGGTTGGGACCCCCTGTAATTAAGGGGTCTCCATTTCTGGTAAGCCTTCATTCGTTACTTTGGTGGTGGTGTGCACTCTGGTGACCAGTTGCAGCAAGCTTATCCACATTTTCACTTACAGCACTCTCTACAATAATACCATTGATTTTTTTCTCATACTTAGAAGCACATGTATTTAATGGATAGACCAAGGGCAGGTCGACCTGAGGGAGCCCACCCCTCCTTAAAGGTACAGGAGTGCACTGGACACCCAGCATGTAGCATAATGGCAGCTAAGGTGTCCAGTGCGCCCATTTGACCAACAATTCAACAGTACAAAAAATAGCCACTGCCCCAGTCTAACTGGCCTTCACAGCAAGGAGCACATGGAAGGGGGGCGACACATGTCAAACACAGGGGCAGACTGACCATTTGGAAACCCGGGCACTGCCCAAGGGCCCGGGGTCAGTAGGGGGCCCCATGAGATGCCCCTGGTATCTTTTTCATAGGCTTTTTTTAGTTTGGGCAAGGACACAGGGGCCCCATGATTCCTGATTGCCCGGGGGCCCCATGAGTTATCAGTCTGCCCCTGGTCAAACAACAAAAAAAAATGACATGAGCCCTAAGCCAGGTTGGGAGGAGCCCAAGGAGCTCTTGGGTCATGGGAGCTGAAGACCTCACACCAGCTTGGATGTAACCAGCACATGGAGACCCTGGACAGGGTAGGAGGCCGGGGGGGAGTAGACCTGCACCCACGAGAGACTGTAGACTTTCTTTCCCTTATGGAGGTGGGGGCTAAGACAGATTGCAAAAGGCCTTTTAGGCCAAGCCAAGAGTTCCCTGGGCAAGGCTGCTTCCTCGGAGAGGTGTACCTAAGGAGGAGGTGAATACAGAGAGTCCAGGCCTGTTAGAGACTGTTAGACGAAGATAAAGACAATATAATTCTGCCACACAGAGCTCTGTTATCCAGAATATAAGTAAAAGTCAATCATAATTGGTAAATTGCCATAGGGGCGCTCTAGAGCCATAATCCAGAGGGTCCATAGAAGATCATTAAAGTCCTTGAGATGCTGAAGGTAGTGGCTGCCTTCCTTTAGAGTGTTGCCAACTCTAAATAACAGAAGAGGAGAGAAAAGAAGGAGGCGCCGTCTAAGTGCAGTAGATAAGTATGCGAGTTAATAACGAAGGATAAAAAAACACTCACAAGAGGAAATATAAAATAGGGCTCATCTGTGAATCCAGGGGCTGCTCCTTTTTGTCCCGCAGGAAACGCCAGCCACAATCCTAGGGTGTCCTGGAGTTGGAGATGGACACAGGGCTGCTAGCAGCTCCAGGAAGCTCTGAGCCAAACTGGTGTGGAACGTGCCGGCGGAAGTGACATGACAGGAAATGTGGGAGGACCAGATCACAGAGACACACAGGCAGAATCCCCTTGGATCGCAGCTGGCGTGTCCTGCGGGACAGAAAGGAGCAGCCCATGGATTCACAGATGAGCCCTGTTTTATATATACTCTTGTGAGTGTTTTTTATCCTGTGTCATTAAATTGCTTACTAATCTACTGCTCTTAGTCAGCGCCTCCTTCTTTTCTCTCCTCTTCTGCTAGAGGGAGATGACTGCTTAAAGTGCTGCATATGCTTTCACATGTGACTACTGCAGACCATCCAGTAAATGTGATTGCCTATGTAATGTCAAGTGATTCCGGAATGTATATCCTTGTGACGTGAATGTTATGCAATTTTCTGAATTCCACTAGTAAAGTGCAGCAACTCGGTTTATGTGTGGACATTCCTTCCTTAGGGGACATAAGGGTCAACACCCGTGAATGTTGTTTGAAGGCCGCAGGCACAAGATGGTGGAGGGTTCGTCCTCGGCAGGAAAGACAGAGTTCTAGCAGGACAGAAGTGGGTGTAGGGGCTTTTGCTCTTAGCGCCAATTCCAACCAACCGATAAGCCCCTCTTAAATGTTGCTTTCATTAAAATAATCCCTGTTGATCCTGCCATGAATATCCTAGTTCAGTCACTTTCTGATATAAGGTCACAACCATGGCTTTTATTCGCTGAGAATAAGTACAGGAACTCAACCTTGCCTCTCCACCTGCCCTGGGGGAGGAGTGGGAGGGTTACACGCACCACAGCAAATGGGTGTAGGAGGGTCCAAAAGGGGCAATAAATACCAGGAGTGTGCTACATACAGAGGGCAGGGTTCAAGAGGGTTCTATGTATAGAGTGCACAGTTCAAGAGGATGCTATGTACAGAATGCAGGGTTCAGGAGGGTGCTTCATACAGAATTCAGGGTTCAGGAGGGTGCTATGTAAAGAGTGCAGGGTTCAGGAGCGTGCTTTGTACAGAGTGCAGGACCAGGAGGGTGCTTTGTACAGAGTGCAGGGTTCAGGAGCGTGCTTTGTACAGAGTGCAGGATCAGGAAGGTGCTTTGTACAGAGTGCAGGGTTTAAGAGGGTGCTGTGTACAGAGTGTAGGGTTCAGGAGGGTGCTGTGTACAGAGTTCAGGGTTCAGGAGGGTGCTTTGTACAGAGTGCAGGGTTCAGGAGCGTGCTTTATACAGAGTGCAGGATCAGGAGAGTGCTTCGTACAGAGTGCAGGGTTCAAGAGGGTGCTGTATACAGAGTGTAGGGTTCCGAAGGGTGGGTGTACAGAGGGCAGGGTTCAGGAGGGTGCTGTGTACAGAGTTCAGGGTTCAGGAGGGTGCTGTGTACAGAGTGCAGGATCGGGAGGGTGCTGTGTAGAGAGTGCAGGATCAGGAGAGTGCTGTGTACAGAGGGCAGGGATCAGGAGGGTTCTTTGTACAGAGTGCAGGATCAGGAGGGTGCTGTGTATAGAGGGCAGGGTTCAGGAGGGTGCTGTGTACAGAGGGCAGGGTTCAGGGGGATGCTATGTACAGAGTGCAGGGTTCAGGAGGGTGCTATGTACAGAGTGCAGGGTTCAGGAGGGTGCTGTGTACAGAGGGCAGGGTTCAGAAGGGTGCTGTGTACAGAGGGCAGGGTTTAGGAGGGTGCTGTGTACAGAGGGCAGGGTTCAGAAGGGTGCTGTGTACAGAGGGCAGGGTTTAGGAGGGTGCTGTGTACAGAGGGCAGGGTTCAGGAGGGTGCTATGTACAGAGTGCAGGTTTCTCCTCCTAAAGCCTCATCCTTCATAGAATTGTCATTCCCCCATCACCACTCCTGGTATAAATCCTCTTCCCCTCCCAGCACAGCCCCCCATGAGCTGTCATCAGAATGGAGGATTTAGTGCATTCTGGGTATCTGACGTCATCACGGCCACACCAGAGCTGCGTTCCAGCGCGCATAGCAGCATGCGTTCCACCCGGCTCCTCAGCTGTTCCCCTCCAGCCACCATGCTACTCCAGCGGCACGCTGGCTACACCATCCTCCGCTCTGATGACAGCTCCTCACCCTGTACACCCATCTGACCGATGTTACAACCTACCACAGTTTTTTAATGCTTATATTAACCTCAACCATGTGAGTGCCTTTACCTTTCAACCTTATTAAAGTGATATGCTACACTTAGAGGTGCTTCTTCTCCTTCTCTCACCCTACAGAGTCTGCTACAGTACTTGTTAGAAGCATTGCCCTTAGTGCCACACGGGCCAACCCAAGTTCATCCACAACACCACCAGCACCCCACACCAGGATAGCCCAGGACTTTGTTCAGTTTTGCGCTGATCATCCCCTTCATCTCTCCTACTTGGACATTGAATGTCAAGGCAATATTACAACCACTTCAAGTATGGCGACACAAAGCAAAGCCTATTCTAAAACACAGGGGTGTATTTACCACAAGGCAAACAAGGCATTTGCCTAGGGCGGCATTGTTAAGGGGGGAAGCACTGCATGCGCCATGGGGACCAGGTGTGATCTGAGAGAGGCTGCGGGCTGCTTGGTGGTGTATGCAGAGCCCGATTGTCATTTCCGGGGATGTCCAGAGCTGTGAGGGTGTCTTTCTCTCTTTTGCCGGGGGGGGGGGGGGGGTTTGAGTGTTAGTGAAAGGCTCTCTCAGGTGGGGTGAGGGATGGGGCAGGGGTATTGTTGGTTGGTGTCAGGCTTTCTCCGCCGTGGAGGGGGGGCATCCAATTTTTGTGCAGCTCAAGATCCAAATACACCACTGATAAAACATCCATCCTGAACTTCTGAACAAGTGTCAGTATCTCTATGCCCAGAGAAGACAAACAGAGATGGAAAGTGGAATGAAAGCTCAGACTTTATAGAAAAGCATAATTCAGTCTCTTGACATCTCCCACTTGATAGATGCGACATAAAGAGAAGACAAATAAAGCTGATACTAGGATTGACGCTCATTATAAACCAGAATTATTCACATGAATCCTAGGGAAGTGACGTGGTGGGGTGTCACTTTATTTATAACGCTCTGCCGAAAATTGTGGGGTTTTGATTGAGGGGTTGTATTACAGCCGGTAGCAGGACTCAGGTAAAGAAGGGAAAATTGGATCATTTGACTTCTATATAAATCTTCAGCTTGGATCACAAGCAATCAGATGCCTGAATATGACTCAATGTGTTCAATAACTGGAAAAAGCAGCAAACATATGTCAAGTGCTGTAATTCAGAGAACCAATCAAATGTTACCTTCTTATCAATTTAGAGAAGAGCGGAAGAAGATCATTGATTGATGAGCTCTATCATTACTGGGCGTCTCTATTCCAGAGCTGCCTCTTCTCTAATATTCCCACCACAGTTATAAAGATGGCGTATGTTCTGTGGGTTCACGTTGGGCTAATACAGAAGCATTCATCTGCCTGGCTTTACCACGGGGATTACACAAGTGAGCTGCTGAAATAAATTCTGCTTTTAAAGTGGACATATCACAAATGATCTATCTTGACTAGAGATGAGCGAAGAAATGAAAAATTCGATTCGACTGATTCGGCGAATTCGTGGACAATATTCGATTCGAGTCGAATAAATTCGCTGTGAATTTAACTTAAAAAAGGGTGTTTCTAGGCTTCAGAGAGACTTAATATTAGTGCAGAACACTGTACCTTTAATTTAAATGCCCTTGGAGTCTGCTGGGGAAGAGAAATAATACTGTCTGTCAGTATGACATGCAGATGAGTGCCGTCGATCTTAGAATCACTGCACACTTCACTCCTTTGGCCAGTCACGGGGCCAAAACCAGTGTTTGGAGCCACAGTGTGGCGGTGGAGGCAGCAGCAATGGGAGGCCATACAGCAACCTATGACAAAATGGAAACCAGCAGGAGCGTGAGGAGACCTGAAAGTGGCACATGGCAGAGTGGGAGCAATGGGAGGCGGTACAGGGACCCAGGTCACACTGTGGGCCCAGCAGCAGCGTGACCAGGCGGTACGGGGGCCCATGGCCGATATGGGGCTTGGTGGCACCTATGGAAGGCCTGTAATCTGCCAGCAACCTATGACAAAATGGACAACCGCAGGAGTGTGAGGAGATTTCAAAGTGGCACATGGCAGAGTGGAAGCAATGGGAGGCCGTACAGGGACCCAGGTCACACTGTGGGACCAGCATCAGCGTGAACAGGCGGTACGGGGGCCCATGGCCGATTTGACCTCATTCATCCCATAGTCCTGCCGACTCACGAATAGCGTGGCCTCCTCAAAGGGCCTGAGCAAGCGCAGGTGTCACACATGAGCTGACAATGGCTGACATCTAAGTTACACAGGGAGTACCTTTATCCGCTTTTAACATCAGGAAATCTGTGATGGCCTTTAGCTGTTCGTAAAGGCGGTCTAACATATGTAGGGTTGAATTACACCTTGTTGCAACGTCACAGCATGAGGAGTCGGTACGGGGGCCCATGGCAGATTACATGTCTGGCAGCAGCAATGGGAGGCCCGTAATCTGCCAGCACCCTATGTCAAAAAATTTAACACACCAGCAGTGTGAAGAGACCTGAAAGTGGCACATGGCAGCAGAGTGTGGCGATGGAGACAGCAGCAATGGGAGGCCGTACAGGGACCCATGAGAGACTCTGGACTTGGCAGCAGCATGAGGAGGCGGTATATAGGGGCCCATGGCAGATTAGGGGCCTGGCAGCAGCTATGTGAGGCCCGTAATCTGCCTGCACCCTATGTCAAAAAATTTAACACACCAGCAGTGTGAAGAGACCTGAAAGTGGCACATGGCAGCAGAGTGTGGCGATGGAGACAGCAGCAATGGGAGGCCGTACAGGGACCCATGACAGACTCTAGACTTGGCAGCAGCATGAGGAGGCGGTATATAGGGGCCCATGGCAGATTAGGGGCCTGGCAGCAGCTATGTGAGGCCCGTAATCTGCCTGCACCCTATGTCAAAAAATTAAACACACCAGCAGTGTGAAGAGACCTGAAAGTGGCACATGGCAGAGTGTGGCGATGGAGACAGCAGCAATGGGAGGCCGTACAGGGACCCATGACAGACTCTAGACTTGGCAGCAGCATGAGGAGGCGGTATATAGGGGCCCATGGCAGATTAGGGGCCTGGCAGCAGCTATGTGAGGCCCGTAATCTGCCTGCACCCTATGTCAAAAAATTTAACACACCAGCAGTGTGAAGAGACCTGAAAGTGGCACATGGCAGCAGAGTGTGGCGATGGAGACAGCAGCAATGGGAGGCCGTACAGGGACCCATGACAGACTCTAGACTTGGCAGCAGCATGAGGAGGCGGTATATAGGGGCCCATGGCAGATTAGGGGCCCGGCAGCAGCTATGTGAGGCCCGTAATCTGCCTGCACCCTATGTCAAAAAATTAAACACACCAGCAGTGTGAAGAGACCTGAAAGTGGCACATGGCAGAGTGTGGCGATGGAGACAGCAGCAATGGGAGGCCGTACAGGGACCCATGACAGACTCTAGACTTGGCAGCAGCATGAGGAGGCGGTATATAGGGGCCCATGGCAGATTAGGGGCCTGGCAGCAGCTATGTGAGGCCCGTAATCTGCCTGCACCCTATGTCAAAAAATTTAACACACCAGCAGTGTGAAGAGACCTGAAAGTGGCACATGGCAGCAGAGTGTGGCGATGGAGACAGCAGCAATGGGAGGCCGTACAGGGACCCATGAGAGACTCTAGACTTGGCAGCAGCATGAGGAGGCGGTTTATAGGGGCCCATGGCAGATTAGGGGCCTGGCAGCAGCTATGTGAGGCCCGTAATCTGCCTGCACCCTATGTCAAAAAATTTAACACACCAGCAGTGTGAAGAGACCTGAAAGTGGCACATGGCAGCAGAGTGTGGCGATGGAGACAGCAGCAATGGGAGGCCGTACAGGGACCCATGAGAGACTCTGGACTTGGCAGCAGCATGAGGAGGCGGTATATAGGGGCCCATGGCAGATTAGGGGCCTGGCAGCAGCTATGTGAGGCCCGTAATCTGCCTGCACCCTATGTCAAAAAATTTAACACACCAGCAGTGTGAAGAGACCTGAAAGTGGCACATGGCAGCAGAGTGTGGCGATGGAGACAGCAGCAATGGGAGGCCGTACAGGGACCCATGAGAGACTCTGGACTTGGCAGCAGCATGAGGAGGCGGTATATAGGGGCCCATGGCAGATTAGGGGCCTGGCAGCAGCTATGTGAGGCCCGTAATCTGCCTGCACCCTATGTCAAAAAATTAAACACACCAGCAGTGTGAAGAGACCTGAAAGTGGCACATGGCAGAGTGTGGCGATGGAGACAGCAGCAATGGGAGGCCGTACAGGGACCCATGACAGACTCTAGACTTGGCAGCAGCATGAGGAGGCGGTATATAGGGGCCCATGGCAGATTAGGGGCCTGGCAGCAGCTATGTGAGGCCCGTAATCTGCCTGCACCCTATGTCAAAAAATTTAACACACCAGCAGTGTGAAGAGACCTGAAAGTGGCACATGGCAGCAGAGTGTGGCGATGGAGACAGCAGCAATGGGAGGCCGTACAGGGACCCATGAGAGACTCTGGACTTGGCAGCAGCATGAGGAGGCGGTATATAGGGGCCCATGGCAGATTAGGGGCCTGGCAGCAGCTATGTGAGGCCCGTAATCTGCCTGCACCCTATGTCAAAAAATTTAACACACCAGCAGTGTGAAGAGACCTGAAAGTGGCACATGGCAGCAGAGTGTGGCGATGGAGACAGCAGCAATGGGAGGCCGTACAGGGACCCATGAGAGACTCTGGACTTGGCAGCAGCATGAGGAGGCGGTATATAGGGGCCCATGGCAGATTAGGGGCCTGGCAGCAGCTATGTGAGGCCCGTAATCTGCCTGCACCCTATGTCAAAAAATTAAACACACCAGCAGTGTGAAGAGACCTGAAAGTGGCACATGGCAGAGTGTGGCGATGGAGACAGCAGCAATGGGAGGCCGTACAGGGACCCATGACAGACTCTAGACTTGGCAGCAGCATGAGGAGGCGGTATATAGGGGCCCATGGCAGATTAGGGGCCTGGCAGCAGCTATGTGAGGCCCGTAATCTGCCTGCACCCTATGTCAAAAAATTTAACACACCAGCAGTGTGAAGAGACCTGAAAGTGGCACATGGCAGCAGAGTGTGGCGATGGAGACAGCAGCAATGGGAGGCCGTACAGGGACCCATGAGAGACTCTAGACTTGGCAGCAGCATGAGGAGGCGGTTTATAGGGGCCCATGGCAGATTAGGGGCCTGGCAGCAGCTATGTGAGGCCCGTAATCTGCCTGCACCCTATGTCAAAAAATTTAACACACCAGCAGTGTGAAGAGACCTGAAAGTGGCACATGGCAGCAGAGTGTGGCGATGGAGACAGCAGCAATGGGAGGCCGTACAGGGACCCATGAGAGACTCTGGACTTGGCAGCAGCATGAGGAGGCGGTATATAGGGGCCCATGGCAGATTAGGGGCCTGGCAGCAGCTATGTGAGGCCCGTAATCTGCCTGCACCCTATGTCAAAAAATTTAACACACCAGCAGTGTGAAGAGACCTGAAAGTGGCACATGGCAGCAGAGTGTGGCGATGGAGACAGCAGCAATGGGAGGCCGTACAGGGACCCATGAGAGACTCTGGACTTGGCAGCAGCATGAGGAGGCGGTATATAGGGGCCCATGGCAGATTAGGGGCCTGGCAGCAGCTATGTGAGGCCCGTAATCTGCCTGCACCCTATGTCAAAAAATTAAACACACCAGCAGTGTGAAGAGACCTGAAAGTGGCACATGGCAGAGTGTGGCGATGGAGACAGCAGCAATGGGAGGCCGTACAGGGACCCATGACAGACTCTAGACTTGGCAGCAGCATGAGGAGGCGGTATATAGGGGCCCATGGCAGATTAGGGGCCTGGCAGCAGCTATGTGAGGCCCGTAATCTGCCTGCACCCTATGTCAAAAAATTTAACACACCAGCAGTGTGAAGAGACCTGAAAGTGGCACATGGCAGAGTGTGGCGATGGAGACAGCAGCAATGGGAGGCCGTACAGGGACCCATGAGAGACTCTAGACTTGGCAGCAGCATGAGGAGGCGGTTTATAGGGGCCCATGGCAGATTAGGGGCCTGGCAGCAGCTATGTGAGGCCCGTAATCTGCCTGCACCCTATGTCAAAAAATTTAACACACCAGCAGTGTGAAGAGACCTGAAAGTGGCACATGGCAGCAGAGTGTGGCGATGGAGACAGCAGCAATGGGAGGCCGTACAGGGACCCATGAGAGACTCTAGACTTGGCAGCAGCATGAGGAGGCGGTTTATAGGGGCCCATGGCAGATTAGGGGCCTGGCAGCAGCTATGTGAGGCCCGTAATCTGCCTGCACCCTATGTCAAAAAATTTAACACACCAGCAGTGTGAAGAGACCTGAAAGTGGCACATGGCAGCAGAGTGTGGCGATGGAGACAGCAGCAATGGGAGGCCGTACAGGGACCCATGAGAGACTCTGGACTTGGCAGCAGCATGAGGAGGCGGTATATAGGGGCCCATGGCAGATTAGGGGCCTGGCAGCAGCTATGTGAGGCCCGTTATCTTGCAGCACCCTATGTCAAAAAATTTAACACACCAGCAGTGTGAAGAGACCTGAAAGTGGCACATGGCAGCAGAGTGTGGCGATGGAGACAGCAGCAATGGGAGGCCGTACAGGGACCCATGAGAGACTCTGGACTTGGCAGCAGCATGAGGAGGCGGTATATAGGGGCCCATGGCAGATTAGGGGCCTGGCAGCAGCTATGTGAGGCCCGTAATCTGCCTGCACCCTATGTCAAAAAATTAAACACACCAGCAGTGTGAAGAGACCTGAAAGTGGCACATGGCAGAGTGTGGCGATGGAGACAGCAGCAATGGGAGGCCGTACAGGGACCCATGACAGACTCTAGACTTGGCAGCAGCATGAGGAGGCGGTATATAGGGGCCCATGGCAGATTAGGGGCCTGGCAGCAGCTATGTGAGGCCCGTAATCTGCCTGCACCCTATGTCAAAAAATTTAACACACCAGCAGTGTGAAGAGACCTGAAAGTGGCACATGGCAGCAGAGTGTGGCGATGGAGACAGCAGCAATGGGAGGCCGTACAGGGACCCATGAGAGACTCTGGACTTGGCAGCAGCATGAGGAGGCGGTATATAGGGGCCCATGGCAGATTAGGGGCCTGGCAGCAGCTATGTGAGGCCCGTAATCTGCCTGCACCCTATGTCAAAAAATTTAACACACCAGCAGTGTGAAGAGACCTGAAAGTGGCACATGGCAGCAGAGTGTGGCGATGGAGACAGCAGCAATGGGAGGCCGTACAGGGACCCATGAGAGACTCTGGACTTGGCAGCAGCATGAGGAGGCGGTATATAGGGGCCCATGGCAGATTAGGGGCCTGGCAGCAGCTATGTGAGGCCCGTAATCTGCCTGCACCCTATGTCAAAAAATTAAACACACCAGCAGTGTGAAGAGACCTGAAAGTGGCACATGGCAGAGTGTGGCGATGGAGACAGCAGCAATGGGAGGCCGTACAGGGACCCATGACAGACTCTAGACTTGGCAGCAGCATGAGGAGGCGGTATATAGGGGCCCATGGCAGATTAGGGGCCTGGCAGCAGCTATGTGAGGCCCGTAATCTGCCTGCACCCTATGTCAAAAAATTTAACACACCAGCAGTGTGAAGAGACCTGAAAGTGGCACATGGCAGCAGAGTGTGGCGATGGAGACAGCAGCAATGGGAGGCCGTACAGGGACCCATGAGAGACTCTGGACTTGGCAGCAGCATGAGGAGGCGGTATATAGGGGCCCATGGCAGATTAGGGGCCTGGCAGCAGCTATGTGAGGCCCGTAATCTGCCTGCACCCTATGTCAAAAAATTTAACACACCAGCAGTGTGAAGAGACCTGAAAGTGGCACATGGCAGCAGAGTGTGGCGATGGAGACAGCAGCAATGGGAGGCCGTACAGGGACCCATGAGAGACTCTGGACTTGGCAGCAGCATGAGGAGGTGGTATATAGGGGCCCATGGCAGATTAGGGGCCTGGCAGCAGCTATGTGAGGCCCGTAATCTGCCTGCACCCTATGTCAAAAAATTTAACACACCAGCAGTGTGAAGAGACCTGAAAGTGGCACATGGCAGCAGAGTGTGGCGATGGAGACAGCAGCAATGGGAGGCCGTACAGGGACCCATGAGAGACTCTGGACTTGGCAGCAGCATGAGGAGGCGGTATATAGGGGCCCATGGCAGATTAGGGGCCTGGCAGCAGCTATGTGAGGCCCGTAATCTGCCTGCACCCTATGTCAAAAAATTAAACACACCAGCAGTGTGAAGAGACCTGAAAGTGGCACATGGCAGAGTGTGGCGATGGAGACAGCAGCAATGGGAGGCCGTACAGGGACCCATGACAGACTCTAGACTTGGCAGCAGCATGAGGAGGCGGTATATAGGGGCCCATGGCAGATTAGGGGCCTGGCAGCAGCTATGTGAGGCCCGTAATCTGCCTGCACCCTATGTCAAAAAATTAAACACACCAGCAGTGTGAAGAGACCTGAAAGTGGCACATGGCAGCAGAGTGTGGCGATGGAGACAGCAGCAATGGGAGGCCGTACAGGGACCCATGAGAGACTCTGGACCTAGCAGCAGCATGAGGAGGCGGTATATAGGGGCCTATGGCAGATTAGGGGCCTGGCAGCAGCTATAGGAGGCCCGTAATCTGCCAGCACCCTATGTCAAAAAATTAAACACACCAGCAGTGTGAGGAGACCTGAAAGTGGCACATGTTTGAGGCATGATTCATGGCGGATTTAGTCAGTTGTGTCAGGAACTGGTGGTTTGAAATCCAGACTAATCCACGCCTGATTCATTTTCACAAACGTGAGTCTCTCCACACTTTGGGTGGACAGTCGTGTCCTCCGCGGAGTTACAATACCTCCTGCCGCACTAAACACGCGCTCCGATGCCACGCTACTGGCCGGGCATGACAGCCTTTCAAGGGCAAATTCAGCTAGTTGGGGCCAAAGGTCAAGTTTCGTTGCCCAGTAGTCAAGGGGATTGTCTACCTCGGTTGGCAGGGTGCTGTCCAAGTAGGCCCAAGCCTGTTGTTTGAGCTCCTGCTCCAGGTCCACCTGATGCTGCTGCTGCTGCTGCGGCTGGTTAGTAGTTTCCTCACTGCGCTGGTGAAGAAAGCTACTCATCATCGACTGCAGACTGAGGCAGCCACTGCTGGTGGAGCTGCCACTGCTCCTACCACCCCACCCCTCCCCTGCTGCCATGCCAGCGGAACGCGAGCGCACAGGGCCCACAGTGTCTGAGGATGGACGTTGGCGCACAAAGGCAGAGACCAACTGACTACATAGGTGGTTTTTATAGTACGTAATTTTGGCCTCCCTCTCAGCAGGTGTGAAAAAGGCCACCATTTTGGACCGGTAGCGAGGGTCCAACAAGGTGGACAGCCAAAAGTCATCCCTCTGTCTGATGGTTATTATTCGGCTGTCGCTACGCAAGCAACCGAGCATGCTATGGGCCATTTGTGCCAAGGAATGCGAGGGACTCCCTGCCTCCATCTCCACAGCATACTGCCACGGTGCGTCTGGGTCCTCTGTCTCCTCCTCCTCCTCCTCTACCAGATGCTCCTGCTCCTCCACTCCTGTCCGCTGAGTGGAAAAACCACCCATTTCACTCAATAATTCCTGAGCACAAATGTCCTCCTCTACCTCCTCCTCTTCTTCCTGTCCTGCCCCCACAGGGGTCATGTGGCGTTGAGATCTGTGCGCCACGTCTACCGCACCCTGACCAGCCATTGTTAACAGCATTTGTTCCAGGACGTGCAACAGAGGAATGACGTCGTTCATCCCATAGTCCTGCCGACTCACGAATAGCGTGGCCTCCTCAAAGGGCCTGAGCAAGCGGCAGGTGTCACGCATGAGCTGCCAATGGCTGACATCTAAGTTACACAGGGGAGTACCTTTATCCGCTTGTAACATCAGGAAATCGGTGATGGCCTTTCGCTGCTCGTAAAGGCGGTCTAACATGTGTAGGGTTGAATTCCACCTTGTTGCAACGTCGCAGATCAGGCGATGCTGTGGAATTCCGTTCTGCCGCTGCAGCTCAATGAGGGTGTTCTTTGCGGTGTAGGAATGGCTGAAATGCATGCACAGTTTACGTGACATTTTAAGGATGTCTTGCAGTGGGATGGTGGATTTTAGGAACCGCTTGACAACCAGATTGAACACGTGAGCCATGCATGGCGCATGGCACAACCTTCCTTGACGCAGAGCAGACACCATGTTCTTTCCGTTGTCAGTCAACATGGTTCCGATTTTTAGTTTGCGCGGAGACAGCCATCTGTCGATTTCTCTGTTCATTACACTCAGCAGTTCCTCCCCTGTGTGACTACGTTCGCCAAGGCATACCAGGTGCAGCACAGCGTGACACCGTTGCGCCCTGCACATGTGATATGCCGGTCGGGTAATGGGACTTGGCACGGGGGTGGCGGCTGAGGACACGGCGGAAAAAGAGGTGGTAGAGGCGGACATGCTTGCTGGACCAAGGACGTGCAAACGTGGAGGCAAAAGCGTCGTGACCTGTCCAAGTTGCTGGTGCGGCTGTGCCGGCACCACGTTCACCCAGTGGGCCGTAAATGACATGTACTGTCCCTGACCGTAGTTACAGCTCCACACGTCGGCGCTGCCGTGCACTTTGGCAGAGACCGACATGCTCAAAGACTGGCCCACCATCTCTTCTACATGTGAATGCAGGGCTGGCACTGCCTTTTGGGCAAAGAAATGACGGCTTGGCACTCTCCACCGCGGCGCGGCACAAGCCATCATTTCTCGGAAAGGTGCTGAGTCCACCAGTTGGAAAGGGAGGGACTGCAGCACCAGCAACTTGGACAGGAGGACGTTCAGCTTTTGCACCGTCGGGTGCGTGCTCGCAAACTGTTGTCTCTTGGATACGGATTCCAAGAAAGACTGTTGACGGAATCCGAGAAGAGGAGTAGCAGGAGAAGGAGCATCTGAACGAGCGGAAGATGCCAACGAGCGACAACTCCCCTCAGCAGAGGTGTTGGAGCCTTGACTGGCTGATAGAGGGCGATTGACGACGTCGGGTGACGGAGCAAGTAACGGAGCGGGTGATGGAGCGGGGGCTGGGGCAGGCAGAACCGCCGTATGTTTATCACGGTTTTCCCAGGCCACCGAATGGTGACGCTGCATATGCTGACGCAACGCTGTAGTCCCAACATGGGCCCCCTGGCCACGCTTGCATTTCTGGCCACATAGTCGACATACGGCTACGTTTACTTCCTCGGGCGGCTTGAGGAAAAATTGCCACACCACCGAGTAGGAAACTTTGCCCCCGCTACTCTTCACTGGCTGACTGCTACTTCCTCCGTGCGCACCGGCACCACTACTGGCCGTGGTGGTAGGCTGCAGTGGAGCTGGTGCTCTACTCCGTGGACGTTTGGCTCCACTGACACTGATGCGACCCTGCTGCTGTCTCCTGGGCAACCCACCGACTGTTTTGCTCGCTGCCAAGCTGCCACCCTCTTCTCCTGATGATGCGGAAGAAATTGCCTGATGACGACGAGGCTGCCAAGTGCGATCAACCTCCTCATCATCAAGTAGGGTCTCCGCCTCACTACTAGCCCCCTCGGCTGCGTCTGGGTCAGGAGACAGACCTGTCTCTAGACCGGCTACCGAGCCACTCTCCTCGCCAGTACTTGTTCGCTTGGCTGCTGAAAAGGCCGATGTCTCCCCCCGTTCCTGACCGCCCTCTGTTAGCTCTTCCTCACTGTACAGTGGGGCTGAGCCCACAGCATGCGATACTTCGCTTGGTGAGGGAACAGCAAAGGACAGGGGCAGGTAGAGGACACGTGATTTCAGTGGGCTTGGTCCCGGGCCATGCCAACTAACGGTTGTGTCTGACGTACCCACCGACCGTTGGCTGTAGGTGTCAGAGGTGACCTGGGAAGAGGAAGACGACCGAGCCAACCAATCAATGACGGCAGGGTTGTCGGTGGAGACACGACCGCTGGATGACACCGGGAGCACTGGCCTCTGGCTGCGAATACTGCTGCCTCGACCCCTTCCTCTGCTGCCACGTCTGCTCGCTCCTAAAACATTGCCTCCTCTGCCACTCCTCTGCATGTTGTCTGACATACTATTTAATTCAACGATTAGGTGTCCCTGAGTAACAATTCTCTGGCACTCAGTAACAATTCTGTCTGTCCCTGAGTATGAATTCTGTGGCCCTGAGTAACAATTCTGTGTCTGTGCGAGTAACAATTCTGTGTCTGTGCAAGTAACAATTTTGTGTCTGTGCGAGTAACAATTCTCTGGCACTCAGTAACAATTCTGTCTGTCCCTGAGTAACAATTCTCTGGCACTCAGTAACAATTCTGTCTGTCCCTGAGTAACAATTCTCTGGCACTCAGTAACAATTCTGTCTGTCCCTGAGTATGAATTCTGTGGCCCTGAGTAACAATTCTGTGTCTGTGCGAGTAACAATTCTGTGTCTGTGCAAGTAACAATTTTGTGTCTGTGCGAGTAACAATTCTCTGGCACTCAGTAACAATTCTGTCTGTCCCTGAGTAACAATTCTCTGGCACTCAGTAACAATTCTGTCTGTCCCTGAGTATGAATTCTGTGGCCCTGAGTATCAATTCTGTGTCTGTGCGAGTAACAATTCTGTGTCTGTGCAAGTAACAATTTTGTGTCTGTGCGAGTAACAATTCTCTGGCACTCAGTAACAATTCTGTCTGTCCCTGAGTAACAATTCTCTGGCACTCAGTAACAATTCTGTCTGTCCCTGAGTAACAATTCTCTGGCACTCAGTAACAATTCTGTCTGTCCCTGAGTATGAATTCTGTGGCCCTGAGTAACAATTCTGTGTCTGTGCGAGTAACAATTCTGTGTCTGTGCAAGTAACAATTTTGTGTCTGTGCGAGTAACAATTCTCTGGCACTCAGTAACAATTCTGTCTGTCCCTGAGTAACAATTCTCTGGCACTCAGTAACAATTCTGTCTGTCCCTGAGTAACAATTCTCTGGCACTCAGTAACAATTCTGTCTGTCCCTGAGTATGAATTCTGTGGCCCTGAGTAACAATTCTGTGTCTGTGCGAGTAACAATTCTGTGTCTGTGCAAGTAACAATTTTGTGTCTGTGCGAGTAACAATTCTCTGGCACTCAGTAACAATTCTGTCTGTCCCTGAGTAACAATTCTCTGGCACTCAGTAACAATTCTGTCTGTCCCTGAGTAACAATTCTCTGGCACTCAGTAACAATTCTGTCTGTCCCTGAGTAACAATTCTCTGGCACTCAGTAACAATTCTGTCTGTCCCTGAGTAACAATTCTCTGGCACTCAGTAACAATTCTGTCTGTCCCTGAGTATGAATTCTGTGGCCCTGAGTAACAATTCTGTGTCTGTGCGAGTAACAATTCTGTGTCTGTGCAAGTAACAATTTTGTGTCTGTGCGAGTAACAATTCTCTGGCACTCAGTAACAATTCTGTCTGTCCCTGAGTAACAATTCTCTGGCACTCAGTAACAATTCTGTCTGTCCCTGAGTAACAATTCTCTGGCACTCAGTAACAATTCTGTCTGTCCCTGAGTATGAATTCTGTGGCCCTGAGTAACAATTCTGTGTCTGTGCGAGTAACAATTCTGTGTCTGTGCAAGTAACAATTTTGTGTCTGTGCGAGTAACAATTCTCTGGCACTCAGTAACAATTCTGTCTGTCCCTGAGTAACAATTCTCTGGCACTCAGTAACAATTCTGTCTGTCCCTAAGTAACAATTCTCTGGCACTCAGTAACAATTCTGTCTGTCCCTGAGTATGAATTCTGTGGCCCTGAGTAACAATTCTGTGTCTGTGCGAGTAACAATTCTGTGTCTGTGCAAGTAACAATTTTGTGTCTGTGCGAGTAACAATTCTCTGGCACTCAGTAACAATTCTGTCTGTCCCTGAGTAACAATTCTCTGGCACTCAGTAACAATTCTGTCTGTCCCTGAGTAACAATTCTCTGGCACTCAGTAACAATTCTGTCTGTCCCTGAGTATGAATTCTGTGGCCCTGAGTAACAATTCTGTGTCTGTGTGAGTAACAATTCTGTGTCTGTGCAAGTAACAATTTTGTGTCTGTGCGAGTAACAATTCTCTGGCACTCAGTAACAATTCTGTCTGTCCCTGAGTAACAATTCTCTGGCACTCAGTAACAATTCTGTCTGTCCCTGAGTAACAATTCTCTGGCACTCAGTAACAATTCTGTCTGTCCCTAAGTAACAATTCTCTGGCACTCAGTAACAATTCTGTCTGTCCCTGAGTATGAATTCTGTGGCCCTGAGTAACAATTCTGTGTCTGTGCGAGTAACAATTCTGTGTCTGTGCAAGTAACAATTTTGTGTCTGTGCGAGTAACAATTCTCTGGCACTCAGTAACAATTCTGTCTGTCCCTGAGTAACAATTCTCTGGCACTCAGTAACAATTCTGTCTGTCCCTGAGTAACAATTCTCTGGCACTCAGTAACAATTCTGTCTGTCCCTGAGTATGAATTCTGTGGCCCTGAGTAACAATTCTGTGTCTGTGCGAGTAACAATTCTGTGTCTGTGCAAGTAACAATTTTGTGTCTGTGCGAGTAACAATTCTCTGGCACTCAGTAACAATTCTGTCTGTCCCTGAGTAACAATTCTCTGGCACTCAGTAACAATTCTGTCTGTCCCTGAGTAACAATTCTCTGGCACTCAGTAACAATTCTGTCTGTCCCTGAGTAACAATTCTCTGGCACTCAGTAACAATTCTGTGTCTGTGCGAGTAACAATTCTGTGTCTGTGCAAGTAACAATTTTGTGTCTGTGCGAGTAACAATTCTCTGGCACTCAGTAACAATTCTGTCTGTCCCTGAGTAACAATTCTCTGGCACTCAGTAACAATTCTGTCTGTCCCTGAGTAACAATTCTCTGGCACTCAGTAACAATTCTGTCTGTCCCTGAGTATGAATTCTGTGGCCCTGAGTAACAATTCTGTGTCTGTGCGAGTAACAATTCTGTGTCTGTGCAAGTAACAATTTTGTGTCTGTGCGAGTAACAATTCTCTGGCACTCAGTAACAATTCTGTCTGTCCCTGAGTAACAATTCTCTGGCACTCAGTAACAATTCTGTCTGTCCCTGAGTAACAATTCTCTGGCACTCAGTAACAATTCTGTCTGTCCCTGAGTATGAATTCTGTGGCCCTGAGTAACAATTCTGTGTCTGTGCGAGTAACAATTCTGTGTCTGTGCAAGTAACAATTTTGTGTCTGTGCGAGTAACAATTCTCTGGCACTCAGTAACAATTCTGTCTGTCCCTGAGTAACAATTCTCTGGCACTCAGTAACAATTCTGTCTGTCCCTGAGTAACAATTCTCTGGCACTCAGTAACAATTCTGTCTGTCCCTGAGTAACAATTCTCTGGCACTCAGTAACAATTCTGTCTGTCCCTGAGTAACAATTCTCTGGCACTCAGTAACAATTCTGTCTGTCCCTGAGTAACAATTCTGTCTGTCCCTGAGAATGAATTCTGTGGCCCTGAGTAAGAATTCTCTGGCACTCAGTAACAATTCTGTCTGTCCCTGAGTAAGAATTCTCTGGCACTCAGTAACAATTCTGTCTGTCCCTGAGTAAAAATTCTGTGGCCCTAATAACGTTTCTGTGGCCCTAAGTAACAATTCTCTGGCACTGAGTGAAAATTCTGTCTGTCCCTGAGTATGAATTCTGTGGCCCTAACTAGCGTTTCTTTGTCCCTAAATAACGATTCTGTGGCCCTCATTAACAAGTCTGTGTCCCTGAGTAATGGTTCTCTGTCCCTAAGTAACTTCTCTCTGTCCCCAATTCTCGTTTCTGTGGCCCTAACTCTGTCCCTGTCCCTAGTACAGAGCGGTCTGCCTCTGTTCAATGACTGCAGGCAAATGAAGATTTCCAAAATGGCCGCTATATATACCTCGACCATTACACAGTGCTGGCTGGCTGGCTGCTGATTGGCTGATGCGATCACATGTCGTTGAGGCATGCATTATGGGGCAGCGCGCCTTGTCTGCGCGCCTTCCCCGACATCCCCGCTCCGTCGCCGCACATGTCAGCCGCCATTTTCGGAAAAATTTCGATTCGCGCGTCCGAATTAGGCTGTTTTTCGGATTCGGCACGAATCGAAATTTTTCCGATATTCGACTCGAATTCCACTTCGGATACTTCGATTCGCTCATCTCTAATCTTGACATATCTGGAATTACAATGTTGCAGTCTGATCACAAGGAGAGAGGAGCTCCCCCCGTGATGAGGGCATGTGGTGTGGTTCAGGGGCAGACTGACCATTCGGACATTGCCCGAGGGCCCGGCGTCAGTAGGGGGCCCAGTGAGAGGCTCACTGGGAAAAATTCACTAAGGGATATCTTACCGCATGAGGATCCGCATTGGATAGCATTTAAAAAAAAAAAAGTTTGAATGCACAAAAAAACGCTACTAAAATACAGCATGAGTTATTTTATCAAGTCATGCAATATTTTAGTAGTGAAAACAGTGCGTTGATGCTTCAGCTGTCAGCGGGGTTCCCCACTGACAGCTGAATGTAAAAGAAAGAATTTTAAAAATTATTTTAAAAACTGGTCGGGATCCCCCCTCCATCCATACCAAGCCCTTCGGGTCTGGCTTGGATTTTGAGGGGAACCTCCATGCCAAATGTTTTTTAAAAATGGCGTGGGGTCCCCGCAAGATCCATACCAGAACCTTATCCGAGCATGCAGCCCAGCAGGTCAGGAAAGGGGGGGGGCAAGCGAGCACCACCACCCCCCTCCTAAACCATACCAAGCCACATGCCCTCAACATGGGGGGGTGCTTTGGGGCGGAGGGGGCTCCCCCCCAAAGCACCTTCTCTCCATGTTGATGGGGACAAGGGCCTCTTCCTCACATCCCTGGGCTGTGGTTTTGGGGGTCTGCGGATGGGGGGCTTATCTGAATCTGGAAGCTCCCTTTAGCAAGGGGGCCCCCAGATCCCGGCCCCCACTATGTGAATGAGTATGGGGTACATGGCACCGCTACCCAAAAAAAAGTGTAGTGTAAAAAAAGGCAGGAGACAGTCTTTGACATTGGATCTACTTCGGGGGACGTTCTTTTATTTTTCTTCTTTCAATAAATGACTTGTCAAAGACTGACTCCTGTCTTTTTCCACACTACATTTTTTTTTGTTGTGAATGGGTAGCGGTACCATGTACCCCACACTCATTCACATGGAGAGGGGGGCGGGATCTGGGGGTCCCCTTGTTAAAGGAGGCTTCCAGATTCCAATAAGCCCCCACACGCAGACCCCCACAAGCACCGGCAAGGGTTGTGAGGAAGAGGCCCTTGTCTCCATCAACATGGGGACAAGGTGCTGCGGGGGCGGGACCCCCCCAAAGCACCCTCCCATGTTGAGGGCATGTGGCCTGGTATGGTTCGGGGGGGGCACTCGTTCAACCCCCCCCCCCTTCCTGACCTGCTGGGCTGCATGCTCGGATAAGGGTATGGTATGTATCTTGCGGGGGGTCCACACACCATTTTGTTTTTAATTTGGGCATGGGGGTTCCCCTCAAAATCCATACCAGACCCGAAGGGCTTGGTATGAATGGAGGGGGTACCCCACGATGTTGTTTTATTATTTTCTAAATTATTTTTAATGCCCTTTCTATGCAGCTGAGCTGCAATATGTAGGTGGGGTGTTGTGTGGGTGTGGCTTTGGGTTTGGCTTGAGTGTAGGCAGAGACACAGGGGGCCTCATTATCTCTTATTGCCCGGGGGCCCCATGAGTTTTCAGTCCAACCCTGGTCTGGTATGATTTGGGGTGGGGGGGGAATGCATACTTATCCTATCCCTTTCCCGGCCTGCTGGGCTACATGCTTGGATAAGGGTCTGGTATGGATTTTGGGGGGACTCCACATCATTTTTTTGTATTTTTTGGTATGGGTTACCCTTTAAAATCTATACCAGACCGAAGGATCTTTAATTATCACTAGAGAGATCACCAGCAGGAGGAAGGGGGTCCTGATTCCTCTATATACTGTAGATCTTTAGTTATCACATGAAGGATCACCTACAGGTGGAAGGAGGTCCTGATTCCTCTATACAGATCCTTATATCACTGGAATGATCACCAGCAGGAGGAAGGAGGTCCTGATTTCACTATTTAGATCTTTATATCACTAGAGGGGTCACCAGCAGGAGGAAGGAGGTCCTGATTCCTCTATATGGATCTTATATCACTAGACGGATCACCAATGGGAGGTAGGAGGTCCCAATTTCTCTATATAGATCTTTAGTTATCACTAGAGGGGTCACCAGCAGAAGGAAAGAGGTCCTGATTCCTCTATATACTTTAGATCTTTACATCATTGGATGGGTCACCACCACATACACCTAAAAAAACCAACTCTTTTTAAATAGAAAAAAAATATTTTTTGGCTCTGAATCTTTGTTCTTATCCCATACATATACATTATGTTGCCAAAAGTATTGGTCGGCCTGCCTTTACACGCACATGAATTTTAATGGCATCCAAGTCTTAGTCCGTAGGGTTCAATATTGAGTTGGCTCCGCCCTTTGTAGCTATAACAGCTTCAACTCTTCTGGGAAGGCCGTCCACAAGGTTTAGGAGGGTGTCTATGGGAATGTTTGACCATTCTTCCAGAAGCACATGTGTGAGGTCAGGCACTGATGTCGGATGAGAAGGCCTGGCTCGCAGCCTCCGCTGTAATTCATCCCAAAGGTGTTCTATTGGGCTGAGGTCAGGACTCTGTGCAGGCCAGTCAAGTTCCTCCACCCCAAACACGCTCATCCTTGTCTTTATGGACCTTGCTTTGTGCACTGGTGTGCAGTCATGTTGGAAGAGGAATGGATTGCCAGACAGAGAAGTGTCATTCATCACTCCAGAGAACATGTCTCCACTGCTCTAAAATCCAGTGGCGGCGTGCTTTACACCACTGCAACTGACGCTTTGCATTGCACTTGGTGATGGAAGGCTTGGATGCAGCTGCTCAGCCATGGAAACCCATTCCATGAAGCTCTCTACACACTGTTGGCTGAAGGCCACACCAAGTTTGGAGGTCTTTAGCTATTGACTCTGCAGACAGTTGGTGACTTCTGCGCACTGTGTGCTTCAGCATGCGCTGACCCCGCTCTGTCATTTTACTACTTTGTGGCTGAACTGTTGGATGCAGCTGCTCAGCCATGGAAACCCATTCCATGAAGCTCTCTACACACTGTTGGCTGAAGGCCACACCAAGTTTGGAGGTCTTTAGCTATTGACTCTGCAGACAGTTGGTGACTACTGCGCACTGTGTGCTTCAGCATGCGCTGACCCCGCTCTGTCATTTTACTACTTTGTGGCTGAACTGTTGTTCCCAGTTGCTTCCACTTTGTTATAATCCCACTAACAGTTGAGCGTGGAATATTTGGTAGCCAGGAAATGTCACGGATGGACTTATTGCACAGGTGACAACCTATCACGGGACCACGCTTGGAGTCACTGAGCTCCTGAGAGCGAGCCTTTCTTTCACAAATGCTTGTAGAAGCCGTCTGCATGTCTAGGGGCTTGATTGTATACACCTGTTTCCATGGAGGGGATTGGAACACCTGAATCTATAATGTACAGCGCTGAGCAAACTTTTTGGCGCTATATAAATACTGTATTATAATAATAATCATCCAATGATTTGGAAGGGTGTCCCAATACTTTTGGCAATATAGTGTATTTTCTAATTTTATCCACATGTTCACTCAGATACACTAAAAAGCTTCTGCATAATTCTTCTGACACGCCACCTGCTTTGCACCGGCATTACATTATATGGTTATCTCTAGGAAATTTACACCTGAAAGGCGATCTCTCTTTACAAGAGCTATCAAAAATTTTCTCACAACCACTAGTGTTTTTGTTACTGTTTAATGAGTTCAATTAGGTATCAATTATGTTCATTGCACTGTTAAAAAATCACATCTTCTTTACTGCCCAATACTCACACGTTCGAATAACTACAATTAACTTTATTATGCTACATTTTCCTTATTGATTCATTCGGAGGACACCGGCCAAGTCTGAACCAAAACCGACTAAGCGATTTTCACCGACATGATGTCTAGTGAGCTAAATGAAAATGCTGGTATGTTTTTTGCTTTGTTTAAAGGGTGATTAGACTTTTCAAACACTTTAACTCCTTAGATACTGTATATCCAGAACAATTTAGTAAGTCTGCATTTGCTATACCTACTCTTATCTTTACCGTTTTTTTTCTTTGGCCATCAAGGTTCCTATCAAATAAATATATAACCTCCTCCACTACAAACCCCTCAAAAAGTCATACTTTCTCCCTAGAAAGTGCAATAATAATATAATATAATATAACCTTTTTGTGATATATTAAAATAAAATTAAACCATGAAGTGTCCAATATAGATCTCAAAAATCCCAAGTGTCCAAAAAGTCCAAAACAGTTTCCAAAAAGTCCCAAATGTCCAAACTTTTTCATCCAATAAGAAGGATTGACTCCTATTTCATCCAGTAAGAACCTCAAAATAAAGAAATAAATACTCTAGTGCATTACCTTTATACGAAGGAATAATCACTCAGTGCAAAACTCAAACCACTTCAAAAATGTGCCAAAAAAAAAAAAATTTTATAATAGAAATAAAAATAATTTCTTATAGTGCACATATGTAACACAAATTAAATTGAGAACACTCTGTGATCACTGCAACACTGTGCATACACCATAAACCAGCACCCAGTAGTACTAAATACTATTACCCTCTGTGTGTATTAATCAGCTTATCAATATTATGGATCAGAAATCTTCCATTCTCTCTTCAAAGATATTTTTCCAAGGTCCTCAGAAAGATAAGAAGGGTCTCAAGACTGATATTCAAAGCATAGGGAAAATTTAATAACCACTTACATTTAAAACATAGAGATTCCAGCTCCAAACATGGCTCCTATACAAGTTCCAACAAACAGTGCAGAAAACCATGTGTGGATAACCAACAAAATGGCCGCTGCGACACTTCCGGTTTGCGTACGTGCGTCTTCACGTCACTCCTCTAACGCGTTTCGTCACTTCCGGACTTCGTCTGAAGGGATCAGTTCACCTAAAACCTTATTACATTGAACATAAAACCAATTTTTTTTTCTTTTTTAGTTTTGAATCTATAGTGTAAGAGTTTGTACTCCTGTCGGGTTTCTCATGAAGCTTGTATTCCGCATAAGCGTGGTGGACATTGTCAACTCACTGAAAGAGACAAAAGGACATTGCTCAGTATTGTTACCTGGAATAAGTGAAAAACAGCTGCTGCAAAAGTGGCTGCAGAGCTCAGTCTCACACTTCCAAAGCCCATGTCCACAAAACCTGTGCAGAGAGAACTTCAAAGAAAAACATTAACCACCTCATTATCGGGCCAATTCTGACACTTATATGTAAAAATCTATTTTTTTTTGCTAGAAAATTACTTATAACCCCTAACCATTATATATTTTTTGTAGCAGAGGCACTAGAGAATAAAATAACGGTTGCTTAAATTTTTATGCCACGTGGTATTTGTGCAGCGATTTTTCAAACGCAATTTTTCTGGGGAAAAAAATAATTAATGAATTTAACCTCTTGCCGTCCGCCTGCTGTTTATAAACGGCAGGGCGGTGGCAGTCTAGGGGCAGGTTGCCGTTCATAAACGGCACCTGCCTTTTCTAGCTGTGCGCTCTCTCTGGGAGCGCGCAGCACCGCGATCCGGTGCCCGCTGTGTCCTCCGGACACAGTGAAACACCGATCAACGGACGGGACCTCTGTACGAGGTCCCGATCATGTGATCACTGATTGGCGAATCAGTGATCACATGCAAAGTAGTAAGCAAGATGTCACTAGTGACATCATTGCTTACTACGTGTGAAATCTGTGAATGATCACAGAGGTCACATGGTACAAGGCTATTCACAACAGCCTTGTACCATGTGACAAGCTGTGACCAATCACAGCTCACTCAGTACTTCTCAATGACTGCAAGAATGCAGACAGAGAGAAAGAGAAATGATTGCTTTTACATCCTATATGGGTGTAAAAGTAATCAGTGTAAAAAAAAAAAAAATCTTCATCACCCCCCACAAGTAGTACAGTGTCACCATGGTGACACTGTACTGCTAGGGTGACAGTATGTAAACAAAAAAATAAAAAATAATAATATAATATAAAAAAAAATAAAAATGTAAAAAAAAAATGTTTAAAAATTATAATTTTTGGTTATAAACTAATTTGGATTTTTTTTTTTACTAAAAAAATAATGGAATAAATTTTGGCCAAGATTTATGATGAAATATTATTTATTTGCAAAATTTTATTTAAAAAAAACACCTTTTTTCAAAATTTTTGGACTTTTTCATTTACATAGTAAAAAAAATTAAAATCCCAGCGGTGAATAAATACCACCAAAATAAAGCTTTATCTGTCTCAAAAAATGGTAAAAAATTCATATGGGTACAGTATTGCATGACCGCGCAATTGTCATTCAAAGTGCGATAGCGCTGAAAGCTGAAAATTGCCCTGGACAGGAAGGGGGTAAAAGTGTCCGGACAGAAAGTGGTTAAAGAAAAAAAAAACACAATATATAACTCAATTTTTTGTAAAATATGAAAGATCATGTTATGCCGAGTAAATAGATATCCAACATATCATGCTTTAAAATTGCACACGCTCATGGAATGGCGCCAAACGACAGTACCTAAAAATCTCCATGGGTGATGCTTTAAAAATTTCTACAGGTTACCATTTTAAAGTTACAGAGAAGATCTGGTGCTAGAATTATTGTTCTCACTCTGACGTTCGTGGCGATACCTCATATGGGTGGTTTGAATACCATTTACATATGTGGGCATGGCCTATGTATGCTTTCACCAGTGCGCATGAGCACGTGGTTATAGAGCGCTTAAATGTTTGTTTATTTATTTATTTATTTTATTACTTTTTTTATTATTTTTACACTGTCCCTTTACAAAAAAAAATTTGATTACTTTTATTCCTATCATGAGTGTAAACATTCCTTGTGATAGAAATAAGCAGTGACTGGTCCTCTTTATGGAGTGATCTGGGATCGATAAGACCCCACATCTATCCTCTACAATATAAAGCATTAGATTAAAAAAGCATTGATCTAGTGCTTTAAGAAAAAAAAAATGGCATTGTTTACTTTCGGACAGAACAGGAAGTGACATAATGACATCGCTCTGGTCCTCCAAGGGCATAAAGATGAGTGAAGGCCATGTTTCCTTCACTCATCTCTATGCCCAGACACTGTGATGGACAGATGGGTTCTCAGGCTCACCGATCACCCAGGTAAGCTAGAGAATCACAGGAAAGCGGCAGGGGGGGCTCCCTTAGTGCTGCTTCTAAAAGTGATCTAGCAGCAAATCTGCCCCTGAGACCACTTTTAGTAGATAGGGAATTACCAGCTAAAAAAACAATACTTTGCTGCAGTTCCATATTCATAGCTGCATATCCCCTTCCCAACCGAGGACCTACTGTATATGTACTATTGCTGGTTGGGCGAGCTGCAATTGTCAAACTAGTAGTGACTGATAGTAATTCTCAGAAGAGGAGAAAGTGGTGCAACACCCATAAATCGTTGACTATCGATCAATGGAAGACTGTACTATAGTCCGATGAATCAAGCTTCACACTGTTCCCAACAACCGGACGTGTTTACGCGTGGCAAACACCCAACATCCCAAGCTTACGGCCAGGACTTTCTTGTGCCAATGGTAAAGCATGGTGATGGTGCGATCATGGTTTGGACAGCCATATCTTGGTATTCTGGAGGCCCAATCATCACCTTGAAAGGTTGAGTCACTGCCAGCGACTATTTACAAATTTTGGCTGACCTTGTTCACCCCATGGTGCAGACATTTTTTCCCAAAGACAGAGCCATTTACCAAGATGGTAATGCCCTGATTCACATAGCTGGTGCTGTCAAATCATGGTTTGACGATCATGAAGATGAAGTCGCTGGACCTCAATATCATAGAATCAATTTTGGAGAACAAGGTTCAGGCTCGTTTTCTCTGTGAGAACTGGAACGATTTTTGCATGAACAGTGGTATCAGATTCCATTAACTGCCATCCAAGACTTATATTTGGTAATTCCCAGAAGAATTCAGGATGTCTTAGATGCTAAGGGAAGTCCGACACCATATTAGGTAACGATTTCATTCTTTTACCTGGTGTTTCCATAACTTTCTCCAACCCTTGTACATCACTGTTCCAAAAGAAAAACATAATACTATTGGCACACTAACAATATATCAGTTCTTTTAGTTGATACGGCATCAATGTATACATTTCACGTTATCAAGGTCGATGGTAGAATGGCTTTCCATCTCTACGTGTTTCACATAATTAGTCTACTTACTCAGAATGGAATGGTATCAAACTGGACATAGTACGATAGAGAAAAATAAACTCAGATGATTTGATGAAACAAAATATCACGAAAATACTGAATCTCTTGCCATATCCCAGGTTAAAACATACAGAAAAAGGTGCAATATCCTTTTAAGAGTGAAAAACACGTGAAGAAATAAAGGGCAAGTATAAACATGCATAAAATATATTAACAAACATAAAATACACAAAAGGAGTCCTTAAATATAAAGTGGCAAAATCCAAATCCAAGTATGGAGTGCCCAACAAATCGTGTAAATATTATACAACCAAATGCTCTTCCCCACATCGCCAGGTGCTCACCATGCTTACCGGACTCTCAGACCTCCATATCATAAGAGGGAAGTCAACAGAGCTTTATAATGCATCAGCATCCAGATTGATATTACTGGCAAGGGGGATTTAGTCAAGAAAAGGCCCAATCAATCCACAGCGCCACATAAACAAAGAGGATACAAAAGGCCAAAATAGTGTAATACCGCCAGGTACTGGTCATTTAAATTACCATGGAATACTCACAAAAGATGAGAGAGACAACCTCTACAAGTACCGCCGCACTGTGCCAGCAGGTGTCATGAGATCAATGATGGCTCTGCCCTACGCATTTCTTCATAATAGATGTCATCAGGGGACCGGAGAATCATCTCGGTTCCTGGCAACTCAGGAAAAAACTCACAAAAGCTAACAGCTGAAAACTCCTGCTTTTTATTACCTCCCCTTTATACATATACATACTGATCCCCTTCCCCCCCAGAGTTCCCCATTGCATAGCGAAGAGCATAGGCCAAGTGATGGCATCACCGGGTCTAAAATAAAGTATGTAACAAAATCATAAAGGTTTTATTCAGGAATTTCCTTAGGCTGTTGATTGGGGAGGGGGTCAAAAGCTTTAATGTGAGATTAACGCCCAACTCAAAGTAATTTTCCGAAAAGCCCCCCAGCAGTGGAAAGACAGCAGTCCTCCTCTCCAGCACTGTCCATGCCACTCTCAAAAGGGTAAGTAAAATATTTTACAGTTTTTTTTTTCTATTTTTACTTACCCTTTTGAGAGTGGCATGGACAGTGCTGGAGAGGAGGACTGCTGTCTTACCACTACTGGTTGGCTTTTTGGCAAATTACCTTGAGTTGGGAGTTAAGCTCACATTAAAGCTTTTGACCCACCCGCCCCAATTAACAGCCTAAGGAAATGCCTAAATAAAACCTTTATGATTTTGTTACATCTTTATTTTACACCCGGTGATACCATCACTTGGCCTATGTTCTTCGCTATGCAATGGGAAGATCTAAGAACATCTTGGCAAAAGAGGGGGGCCAGCTGGGTGCTGTACATACCTTCCTGAAAACATCCCAGCCCTGCCTCAGCACTGCTCTCAAGAGCCCTCAGTCCTAATGCAAGCAGTAGGTTGGCTCTTGGGAGAAGTTATACAAATGTCAAAATGTCTTGATCATAACTGAAATCCGACGAATAAAAAAGGGTGGACCTGGGACAGTGGGGCTGTCAGGGCTCCGGGTATGACCAGAGGTGTGTGGACTGACACAGGGAAACGCAGGCTTCAGGTATAGTGTAAATAAGACAATTTATTGAAGACTAAACAACACAAACGCAGTGCAAGGTAAACATAACACAGTGCAAACAACCCACACCCAACAGATAACCATATATACAATCAAACGTAGTCGGGCAGGACGGGTCGGTAGCAAACTGGTAAACAGGGTACCAGGAGCGAGCGGAAGAGTGGTCAGGAATAGCCGAGGTCAGGACAGGCGGAGTTCATTCAGAGTCAAGATCAAGGCAGAGTCAGGATCAGGCAGGACGCAGACAGGATGCAAGTACAGGGGCTCATGGGAAACATACACCAAGGCACTGACTGCAGGTCTGGCCATTCCCTAAATACACCTCCTGCAATCAGCCTCAGGTGATGGCTAATTGCAGGAATGAGCTTCTGGTTGCTGAGAGCACCCGCTGGCCAGCCCTGGTACTGCAGCCCACACAGCAGATGAGTCCCACCACTAATGGTGAGTCCATTCCTGACAGGGGCAGTCAGGCTGGGTAGGAAAGGTCTAGAGCATGTTGGACACCATTCAGCCAGGAAATGAGGTGAGCTCTTTCTGACCTGCTGCTGCTTCTCATGCACACTGTGAGATGCTCACAGTGTACAGAGAAATCTGAGTAAGCCATTTTAGTCCAGGAGAGGAGACTATATATCTTTTCAAGCCAGAAGGAAAGACTGGAGTATAGTTTTAATAACATTATTTGCATTAAATTGACCACATATCTTTTTCATAAAATGTTGAATAGTAAATAGACTTCCTTTTAAGAACATCTCCAGTGAACTACTAGAGCTTTCCAGGAAATAATACAAAAGTCCATTCAGTTTCCTTTTATCTGAGGCCATTCAGAGGATGAGAATGCTGGCAGCCGGGAATCTGGCGAGCCAGCCAGCTGTACGGGATGAATGCCACAATAGAAACAAGAGCCACTCATCCCACAGCCTACCTTACAAGGTTTATCCTTGACGGAATAAATATTCATTTGAAACATAACTCCAGGAAAACATGTCAATATACAGCCAAACTTTCCTACCTGCCAAGGACATGCAATTGTGCTCAACCGGTGATCTATTCACCCCACCTAGACAGCACAGCCAAGTCCCGAACCCTCAATACAGGATATAGTGCCATTAATTAGGAGCCCTTAGGAGTCGCTAAGTTTTGGGTCCCCCTAAAGCTCTGCACAACCGAACAACACACATTTTCTTCCACATGTTGCACTCAGAGTCAGTAAACAGTCCTTGAGCTTGGTTTTGTGATTTTAATAAAGGAGTTAGAAACTTGGATGGAGTTGAGGGATGTATGGGATGTTCAAGTAAATTGCAAACTTGAGGACAACCTCCTTAGCAACTATGTACAGATGTGGACAAAATAGTCTGTCCTTTAAGAGCTTTCCAGCTCTCTGGTGTACCTCCTCAGACCCGAGATGAATCCTCCTCTTCACCCAGCTGCACTGAGGGTATTCCCTGGGCAAGGGGGTCAATTTAGCACAGAAGCCCTAGTTGGGTTTTTCACCTGACTGCCCTCTCCCCTTATCTGGCCCAGGGGGTGTATTCACACTGTCCTCTCCTGATAGCCCAGTGGGTTTGTGGCTGTCTTCAGACCTTTTTGTTGGACTGGCTTCTTCCCTGCTACCCAGGATTGTCCTCCCACAGAGACAGTGGAACAGTGGAGATCCTCTTCTCCAGCACCCGCCTGTAAGTGGGCCCTTCCCTTGGCCCCCTCCCAGGCTCCACACTTCAGCCTCTCATGCCATCATCCACCCAACACTCTCTGCACAGGCTCTGCCACTTGTGAGGGTTCCCTTGGACTCCATGCCACGCCTCCTGCCAGGGGATTGGCCAGGATCCCTCCAGCATGCAGATCTGGGCTTCCTCCCCTCCTCCACCCTTCTTCCAGAAGCTCTCAGGCTTCTGGAGAGGTGGGAGGGCTCCAGAAGCCCTGACCTGTTACAGCCTCTCAGCCTGTCCTGAGGTAACCTCACTAACTCTCTCCCCAGGCTGACTCATCCCCAGGCTGCTACTCAGCCTCTATCTAACAAAAACCTACATAACTAACCAGGAGGGTGTTGTATATTAATGTAGCCTGGGCAGGGACTTACCCCAACCCAGTGTTTGGACAATGAAGGAGAAGCAGAATAGGCACTGGAAGACCAGGCCTTTTCTTGCACTTTTTGTTTACACGTACTTATACTAAGTTAAATACTTAGAACCCCCAAACATTATCTATCTATTCTATCTTTTTTTTAAAGCTGAGGCTCTAGAGAATAAATAAGGTTTTTGCAATTTTTTATGCCACACAGTAATCGCGCAGCAGTTTTTTCAAATGTGGTTTTTGGGTAAAAATACACTTTTTAGAATTTTAATGCAAAAACACATAATACATAGTAAGATGATGTTGAGTAAATAGATACCAAACACGTCACGCTTTAAAATTTCGCTGCACAGGAACGTTAGCCTGCATGGGAGCTGCTTCCCGTCTTCCCATCCACCCATTATACATAGATGGCAGACGGGAAGCAGCTGCCATGCAGGCTAACGTTCCTGTGCGGCAGTCCGCATCGATGTCCCCTGTGCGGCTCATAGAGTGTGCATTCCAGAGCCCGGTGATCTGTGTGTCGTCAGGACCATGTATCATGTGACTGCTGTGACCAATAATAGCACTCACATAATAAACAATGAAACTGAACGTAAAGATCACTTCTTTCTCAGTGTGAGAGAGAGAAGCGATTCTGCAGTGTGTGAGTGTACAGCGGACTGTCAGGCTGCTTGTACACTCACAGACTGCTGTGCCAGCCACCCCAGTGCCCCAGTTTAGTGCCCCTGTGTCCCTGATCACTGCTCCACAATATCAATAATAAATAATGCAGGGAGGCCCTGTCACTTGTTCAAGTGCATACAAAACACCCCCATACACCATACCAATGTCCTGATTACCGCCAAAGCAGTGTCCTGATCACCGTCATACCCCAAGCCAATACCCTCATCACTACCATCTACCATACCAGCAGCCTAATCACCTCCATAAATCATACCAGTGCCCTGTTCACCACCATACCCCATATCAGCATCCTCATCACCTCCCTACCCCACACCAGCGTCCTGATCACCACCATACCCCATACCAGCGTTTTGATCTCCGCCATACTGTATACCAGCATCCTGATTACCCCCATACCCCATAACAGCGTCCTGATCATCACCATACCCCATACCAACATCCTCATCACCTCCATACTCCACATCAGCGTCCTGATCACCTCCATACCTCATACCAGCATCCTCATCACCTCCATACCTCACATCAGCGTGCTGATTACCACCATACCTCATACCAGCCGTCCTCATCACCTCCATACTCCACACCAGCGTCCTGATCACCACCATACCCCATATCAGCATCCTCATCACCTCCATACCCCACACCAGCATCCTGATCACCACCATACCCCATATCAGTGTCCTCATCACCTCCATACCCCACACCAGCATCCTGATCACCACCATACCCCATATCAGCGTCCTCATCCCCTCCATACCCCACACCAGCATCCTGATCACCACCATACCAGGGTCCTCATCACCTCCATACCCCACACCAGCGTCCTGATCACCACCATATCCCATACCAGCATTTTGATCACCGCCATAACGTATACCAGCATCCTGATCACAGCCATACCAGCATCCTGATTACCCCCATACCCCATAACAGCGTCCTGATCACCACCATACCCCATACCAGCGTCCTGATTACCACCATACCCCATACCAGCATCCTTATCACCTCCATACTCCACATCAGTGTCCTGATCACCTTCATACCCCATACCAGCATCCTGATCACCTCCATACCCCATACCAGCGTCCTGATCACCACCATAACCCATACCAGCATCCTGATCACCACCATGCCCCATACCAGCGTTTTGATCACCGCCATAACATATAATGTACCAGCATCCTGATCACAGCCATACTCCACTCCAGCATCCTAATTACCCCCATACCTCATAACAGCGTTCTGATCACCACCATACCCTATACCAGCATCCTGATCACCACCATACCCCATACCAGCGTTTTGATCACAGCCATACCCCATACCAGCATCCTGATTACCCCCATACCCCATAACAGCATCCTGGCTACTGCTATACCAGCATCCTAATCACGGCCATATCCCATACCAGCATCCTGATCACCGCCATACCCCATACCAGCGTCCTGATCACCACCATACCCCATACCAGCATCCTGATCACTGCCATATGCCATACCAGCGGCATTTTAGGATCTCAACTGATCAATTTTCAAATATGTATCCCATAGTTTGTAGACTCTATAGCTTTCTCACAGACTAAATAATATAAACTGTTTTGGGTTATTGTTACCCCAAAAATGTAGCAGAATACATTTTGGCCTACTTTTATGAAGAAAAATTATCTATTTGCACATTTTATAACAAAAACTAAGCAAGAAATGTTTGGGTTTTTTTCAAAATTTTCAGTATTTTTTCATTTATTTAGCAAAACATAAAAAAAAACAGTGGCGATCAAATACCACCAAAAGAAAGCTCTATCTGTCTCAAAAAAAGGATAAAAATGTCATATGGGTACAGTGTAGCATGACTGAGTAATTGTCACTTAAAATGTGATAGCACTGAAAGCTGCAAATTGGCCTGGACTGGAAGGGGGTGAAAGTGTCCGGACTTGAAGTGGTTAAAAAAACATTTTTTGATCACTTTTATTGCTATCACAAAGAATGTAAATATTCCCTGTGACAGCAAAAAGCATGTGACCGGTAGTCTTTATAAAGGGATCTAGAGTCAAAAAGACCCCAAATCCCTCCTCTGCTTGTAACAGAAATCAAGTGGCTATTTAGCCGCTCTGATTGCTACTACAACCCACATGGAAGACAAATATATTTTAAATATACTTTAACAATATTCTTCCCTAATATATTGACATATATTTGAAATACTACAATTTTGTCCGTATTCAATATATTTCAATACATATATATACTGTATATACATATACTGTATGTTGAAATGCGTTTTTATTACAAAATATATGAAAAATATTTTTAAAAATACATTTTAAAATATACTGTATGTCTTTTAAAAATACATTTAATCTATATTTTTGGAATGCATTTGCAAATATATGTTAAAATTACTTTTTTATATGTTAAAAAAAATCTGAAGAATATGTTTTTTAAAAATATATTTTTTCAAATATTTGGCATATATTTTGTAATATATAAAAAACACATTTCAACATGCAGTATATATATATATATATATATTTTGAAATATATTGAATACGGACAAAATTGTAGTATTTCAAATATATGTCAATTTATTTGGGAAGAATATTTTTAAAATACCGTATTTTCCCGCGTATAAGACGACTGGGCGTATAAGACGACCCCCTACTTTTCCTGTTTAAAATGTAGTGTTTGGGCTGTACTCGCCGTATAAGACTACCCCTCTTCCAGTGCACACCAGTGGGAAGAATCGTGCCCCATCATTGGTGTCAGTGGGAGGAATAGTGCCCCATCATTGGTATTAGTGGGAGGAATAGCGCCCCATCATTGGTATCAGTGGGAGGAATAGTGCCACATCATTGGTGTCAGTGGGAGGAATAGTGCCCCATCATTGGTATTAGTGGGAGGAATAGTGCCCCATCATTGGTATCAGTGGGAGGAATAGTGCCCCATAATTGGTATCAGTGGGAGGAATAGTGCCCCATCATTGGTATCAGTGGCAGGAATAGTGCCCCATCATTAGTATCAGTGGCAGGAATAGTGTCCCATCATTGGTGTCAGTGGGAGGAATAGCACCCCATCATTAGTATCAGTGGCAGGAATAGTGCCCCATCATTGGTGTCAGTGGGAGGAATAGTGCCCCATCATTGGTGTCAGTGGGAGGAATAGTGCCCCATCATTGGTGTCAGTGGGAGGAATAGTGCCCCATCATTGGTATCAGTGGGAGGAATAGTGTCCCATCATTGGTGTCAGTGGGAGGAATAGTGCCCCATCATTGGTATCAGTGGCAGGAATAGTGCCCCATCACTAGTATCATTGGGGGGGATAGCACCCCATCATTGGTGTCAGTGGAATAGTGCCCCATCTTTGGTGTCAGTGGGAGGAATAGTATCCCATCATTGGTGTCAGTGGGGGGGGGAGGAATAGTGCCCCATCCTTGGTGTCAGTGGGGGGGGGGAGGAATAGTATCCCATCATTGGTGTCAGTGGGGGGTGGAATAGTGCCCCATCATTGGTATCAGTGGGGGGTGGAATAGTGCCCCATCATTGGTGTCAGTGGGGGGGAGGAAAAGTGCCCCATCGTTGGTGTCAGTAGGAGGAATAATGCCCCATCATTGGTATCAGTGACACCAACGATGGGGCACTATTCCTCCCACTGACACTTGCTGACCCCTGTTCCAGTACGGTGCTGCTGCAGCCAGCATATGTGGTTGCAGCAGCACCTAAGCACGGCACACTTACCTGCATCTCCACTCGATTTTCGCGGGGCCGCTCAGCTCCGCCTCCTCGCCGGTGATTAGCCGCCTGTGTGCCTTTCCTGAGCTACAGTTCTGGCGGCCAATCACCGGTGAGGAGGCGGAGCCGAGCAGCCGCGCGAACATCCAGTGGACGAACCGAAGGAAGGAGCAGCCGTGCTTCCTGGACCAGATCGTCGTGGGACCGGAGCCAGGTAAGAGACAGCAGCCCCTGCCCACCCCTGTACTTAGTGTCCCTTCTGTTGGAAGGGGGGTAGCGGCGGCGGCACCGCGCCGCCCCCCTAAAAAGTGTCAGCATGCCGTTACCGGCGTATAAGACGACCCCCGACTTTTGAGAAGATTTTCAAGGGGTAAAAAGTCGTCTTATACGCCGGAAAATACGGTATATTTAAAAAGTATTTTTCTTCCATGTGGGAAGAGAGCCGACAGGTAGGTAAAGTTGATCCAGGGGATATCTTATTGCCTCTCGGGATCAGGAGCAAATTGGATCATGCTTTGCTGTTTTTTTTGCTTTCCTCTGGATCAACTTTGGGTATAGGATTATAACTTTTTTTTTTTGAATGGTTGAACTGGATGGAGTTTTGTCTTTTTTTCAGCCAGACTATGTAACTATGTAACTATTCATTTTTCAGGGTGTCTGCCTTTAGGAAGTATATATGTAATGTTTGGGGGTTTTATATAACCTTCAAGCCTTTAAATGATTTTTTAAAAGTGAGTAACAAAATATGCAAAACCGGCCTGTGTCATCCCTGTATGATTCTAGTCTGGGGCTTGCATTTTGTACCACTTTTTTAGCATGAATTCTCCAGTATAGACTATAGCGGAATTTTGCTGCAAGAAATGCAAGAGAAGATGATCCACTCTATCAAATGACTAGAAGATTAGATTCATACATACAGTGATGACATTCAGTCTCTTATGACAAATGCCTGAGTGTTAGTACAAAAGTAAGATATAAAAGACATTAAAAAATGATAAAAGATAAAATGCATTATTTGTTCTAAAAAATATACTTATAAATGTGTGTATATGCATATATATATATACACACTCTATTGCCAAAAGTATTGGGCCAGCCCTCCAAATCATTGGATTCATGTGTTCCAATCACCTTCATGGCCACAGGAGTATACAATCATCACCTAGGCATGCAGACTGCTTCTACAAACATTGGTGAAAGAATGGGTCGCTCTCAGGAGCTCAGTGACTCCAAGCGTGGTCCCGTGATAGGTTGTCACCTGTGCAATAAGTCCATCCGTGACATTTCCTGGCTACTAAATATTCCACGCTCAACTGTTAGTGGGATTATAACAAAGTGGAAGCAACTGGGAACAACAGCAACTCAGCCACCAAGTGGTAGGCCACGTCACATGACAGAGCGGGGTCAGCGTATGCTGAAGCGCACAGTGCGCAGAAGTCACCAACTGTCTGCAGAGTCATTAGCTAAAGATCTCCAAACTTGGTGTGGCCTTCAGATTAGCACAACAACAGTGCGTAGAGAGCTTCATGGAATGGGTTTCCATGGCTGAGTCTTACATCACTAAGTGCAATGCAAAGCGTTGGTTGCTGTGGTGGAAAGCATGCCACCACTGGACTCTAGAGCAGTGTAGACATGTTCTCTGGAGTGACCAATCACGCTTCTCTGTCTGGCAATCCGATGGATATGTCTGGGTTTGGCGGTTGCCAGGAGAACAATTCTTGCCTGACTGCATTTTGCCAAGTGTAAAGTTTGGTGGAGGGGGGATTATGGTGTGGAGTTGTTTTTCAGGGGTTGGGCTTGGCCCCCTAGTTCCAGTGAAGGGAACTCTTAAGGCGTCAGCATACCAAGACATTTTGGACAATTTCATGCTCCCAACTTTGTGGGAAGAGTTTGGGGATGGCCCCTTCCTGTTCCAACATGACTGCGTACCAGTGCACAAAGCAAGGTCCATAAAGACATGGAGGAGTGAGTTTGGGGTGGAGGAACTTGACTGGTCTGCACAGATTCCTGACCTCAACCCCATAGAACACCTTTGGGATGAATTAGAGCGCAGACAGTGAGCCAGGCCTCCTCCCCCGACATCAGTGCCTGACCTCACAAATGTGCTTCTGGAAGAATGGTCCAACCTTCCCATAGACACCCTCCTAAACCTTGTGGACGGCCTTCCCAGAAGAGTTGAAGCTGTTATAGCTGCAAATGGCGGGGCCAACTCAATATTGAACCCTACGGAGTAAGACTGGGATGCCATTAAAGTTCATGTGCGTGGAAAAGCAGGCCGACCAATAGTTTTGGCAATATAATGTATGTGAGTGTATATATATATATATATATATATATATATAACTTTGTCATCCTAACCTGATCCCACTGTGGCAGTAGGACCGGTGGGCCTTCACACCCAGTCAGCGCACATATGCGTCCAACTGACATTCTCTGCTGTGAGCACTGAGAGCATTCCCAGCACAGTGGCATAACTGTCATGGACAGCTTCTGGTCGTTGGTTAGGATTGGGAACTCTTTGGGAATGTGACCACTGTGACAGCCAATCACACCATTAAGACCCTCTTAAAAAGCTACCAGAAAGTGGAGTCAAGAAGTTATTATTATTATTATTATTACTACGAGTTTATATAGCGCCAAAGGGTTTGCTCAGCGCTGTACAATAGGGGGGACAATACATGGCACAGTACAACAACAAACAACGTACGAGGGGTAAGAGGGCCCTACTCTTACGAGCTTACAATCTAGGAGGGATTGTACAGTAGGAAGTGCCGGAGGGGGAAGTTAAAGTGGTACTAAACCCAGGACCCTGCATTCACTATATCTGGTCTCCCCGGACCCTGCATTCACTATATCTGGTCTCCTCGGACCCTGAATTCACTATATCTGGTCTCCCCAGACCCTGCATTGACTATATCCGGTCTCCCCGGACCCTGCATTCACTATATCTGGTCTCCCTGGACCCTGCACTCACTATATCCGGTCTCCCTGGATCCTGCATTCACTATATCTGGTCTCCCTGGACCCTGCATTCACTATATCTGGTCTCCCTGGACCCTGCATTCACTATATCCGCTCTCCCACAGTACACAGAACATGGAAATGCAATTATTTTAGTAAATATAAACTGCTAAATACCTTTTCTCATCAGCAGTTAGAGCAGTCTTGTGAATTCTATCAGTGTCCAGCAGAGCACTGATTAAAGCTTTTAGGAGAAGTTTCTTTCTGCTCTAGGAGGATGCAGGACCCCTGACCTCTGTCTGGACAGTGCTGACTAGCCCTGTGCTGATCACATGCACTCTCCCAAGAAAAAAAGAACTCTCTAGCAATACACACCAAACTGAGCATGTGCAAAAATGCTACGGTTCAGTCTGTCTTATCAGGAGGTAAGACATGGACACTTGAACAAGAGGAGGAGCACAGAAGTCAGGATCAAACTGCCTTTTCTGCCAATGCAGAGGATTAACCCCTTAGGTTCCACAGTGAGTATAACAAGCATGCTTTACTGCATATACAGACTGATTGTACTGTTGTGGATTTAGTAACACTTTTACGTATCATTAAGCACTGTATTACTTGCTGTTCATACTCACTCAGTCACTATGGGATTCGTTGGGATACTGCCAAAGGGAAATCAAGTCTAAAGGGATGCAGACCCTGACACTTCCCTCATTAGAGCCCTGCAAATGCAGCAGTTGACAAAATCAGAATAAACAGGTCCATAGCAAAAATGTAAATATTGCTCTGGTCCATGGGGGGTGTACAGGTATGAGTACTGAAGTGAATAAGGTTTACCAGAAGCTGGAAGACCCCTTTATTTCAACATGGGGTGTCAAACTGGCGGCCCTCCAGCTGTTGTGAAACTACAAGTCCCATCATGCCTCTGCCTTTGGGAGTCATGCTGGTAACTGTCAATCTTGCAATGCCTCATGGGACTTGTAGTTTGGCAACAGCTGGAGGGCCGCCACTCTGACACCCATGAAGTAGAGGAAAATGCCGTTCTATCTGTCACGCTGTCCTGAGTTGTTTTCATGATTGTATCACCTCCGCGGCCGTCGCTCAGCATAGTGCAACCAAGCATGGACAGCAAACTAAACAAACAAACAAAATCAATGTTCCCATTAAAAAAAACGCCAATTCCGTGACAGTATAATCCCTAGAAATCCGCTAATATCTAAATGATTATTTTCCATTTCCTTTCGTAGTACAAGAAAATTAAGGAGGCCATCGATTTGCTGCTCTTCCCGTTAAATAAACCGCGCCGAAGATCAATGTTGATTATATGTTATTGCTTCCAATATCAAGGCGCACGCATTATTTAAAGCTTATCCTGTTATTAAAGTCGCTAAGAGACTCCCGGAAATGTATTTCTATATAATTAAATCTTCTCGGCGCAGACGACTGACGCGCTTCTCATAACGAAATCAAAACATATCGAATTGCCCCCAACAAATACATCTCTTTGTCGAGTTGGGAATATCCCGAGCATCCTTCAGCGGTTCTGCCGTTTCATATCTGCGCAGGGAGCGAAGGAGAGGAAATTAAATTATAGACAGCGAATCATTAGGTGGCAGAGATGTAATTTTACACCGAGGGGAACAATGAGGATTATTGCACCTTTCGCACAGTAAACAGTTTGACCCGACACTGTTATTGTGGGAAAAATAAACAGCCGCCCCTGTAGAGAGAATGATTGGAACCGGCCTCAGAGGAAATGATACAAATAAAATGCTGGGTGGATCAATAGTTAAAATTTAAAGAGGACCAGTCACCTGCGTGTGAACACAGAATTTTAAAGTAGTCATTTTAAAACTCCGGGATAGGAAAAGATTGTTCATTCATCATGTATTCTCTTTCTTGAATCTCAGTGTGCTTTGTGCATTTCTGCCAGATCTGTGCAGTAATCCAATGTGAGACTTTTCCTGTAATAAAGACCAGTCGGTGCTGCTCTCTCTCTTTGTGGAGGGTGACTGGTCTTGTCTCCGCCCCCTCCTGTAGTTTTCTGCAGGCAGCCTGTTGTGGGTGTTGTTTGATTGGATGAGGTGGAGAGACAGGGTGATCTCCACCATGTCCAATCAGAAAGTACTTTGCAGTCATTAAGAAAATGGAAAGTATTCTCTGAATGGCACCTGTGTTGAGCAGGCAACCTCTTGTCTTCAGTAAGCAGCTGGGCAGCCGTTCATTCTGATCCAATGTGAGACTTTTCCAGTAATAAAGACCAGTCGGTGCTGCTCTCTCTCTTTGTGGAGGGTGACTGGTCTTGTCTCCGCCCCCTCCTGTAGTTTTCTGCAGGCAGCCTGTTGTGGGTGTTGTTTGATTGGATGAGGTAGAGAGACAGGGTGATCTCCACCATGTCCAATCAGAAAGTACTTTGCAGTCATTAAGAAAATGGAAAGTATTCTCTGAATGGCACCTGTGTTGAGCAGGCAACCTCTTGTCTTCAGTAAGCAGCTGGGCAGCCGTTCATTCTGATCCAATGTGAGACTTTTCCAGTAATAAAGACCAGTCAGTGCTGCTCTCTCTCTTTGTGCAGGGTGACTGGTCTTGTCTCCGCCCCCTCCTGTAGTTTTCTGTACTGGGTGGTCTGGTCTCCTCCCACTGTTCTGCTCTCTGCACAGACTATGTACAGCACAGTGATGATGTCACTGCTACTTTGACATAATATCTGGTAGTGGTGCATCGAAATAAAAATTCTGGTGCTGAAAACGAAAATGAAAATTCAAAATGACCGAAACCGAAATGCGCAGTTTTTAAAAATGAATATACAGTATATTTTTTTGAAAAAATACACTTTGATCAAAAAAAAAACACAATATGTACCCCATTTTTTTTTATAAAATATGAAAGAGGATGTTACGATGAGTAAATAGATACCCAATATGTTACACTTTAAAATTGTAGAATGGCGTGAAACTGCGGCACTTAAAAATCTTAATGGGTGATGCTTGAAAAATGTCTTCCAGGTTAGTAGCGTAAATTTGAAGAGGAGGCCTAGTGCGAGAAATATTGCTCTTACTCTGACTTTTGTGGAGATACCTTACATGGGTGGTTTGAGCACTGTTTACATATGTGGGCGTGGCCTACATATGCGTTCACCACTACATGCGAGCACGGGGGGACGGGGGCACTTTAAACTTTTTTTTAAATGTATTTAATGTTTTTTATTATTGTTTTTTTTCTTGCACTGTCCCTTTAAAAGAATCACTTTTATCACTATTTTGGCACTCCTACTCTCCACTGCAGAAGCCGCTCACTGACATAGGGGAGCTGGAGCTGCAGGACCACATGACCGAACAGAAGCATGCTGAAAAAAAGGTAGGTATACACATCTTATTATATAGTGAATGCCGGGTCCGGGCAGACCAGATATAGTGAATTCAGGGTCTGGGAGACCGGATATAGTGAATGCAGGGTCCGGGGAGACCAGATATAGTGAATGCAGGGTCCGAGGAGACCAGGTATAGTGAATCAAGGGTCCGGGGAGAGCAGGTATAGTGAATGCAGGGTCTGGGGAGACCAGATATAGTGAATGCAGGGTCCGAGGAGACCAGATATAGTGAATGCAGGGTCCGGGGAGACCAGATGTAGTGAATGCAGGGTCCGGGAAAACCATATATAGTGAATGCAGGGTCCGGGGAAACCATATATAGTGAATGCAGGGTCCGGGGAAACCATATATAGTGAATGCAGGGTCCGGGGAGACCGGATATACTGAATGCAGGGCCGGGGAGACCGGATATAGTGAATGCAGGGTCCGGAGAGCTCAGATATAGTGAATGCAGGGTCCTGGGAGACCAGATATAGTGAATGCAGGGTGCGGGGAGACCAGATATAATGAATACAGGGTCCAGGGAGACCATATATAGTGAATGCAGGGTCCTGGGAGCCCAGATATAGTGAATGCAGGGTCCGGGGAGACCAGATATAGTGAATGCAGGGTCCGGGGAGAGCAGATATAGCGAATGCAGGGTCCGGGGAGATCAGATATAGTGAATGCAGGGTCCGGGGAGACCAGATATAGTGAATGCAGGGTCCGGGGAGAGCAGATATAGTGAATGCAGGGTCCGGGGAGACCAGATATAGTGAATGCAGGGTCTGGGGAGACCAGATATAGTGAATGCAGGGTCCTGGAAGACCGGATATAGTGAATGCAGGGTCCTGGGAGACCGGATATAGTGAATGCAGGGTCCGGGGAGACCAGATATAGTGAATGCAGGGTCCGGGGAGACCAGATATAGTGAATGCAGGGTCCGGGGAGACCAGATGTAGTGAATGCAGGGTCCGGGGAAACCATATATAGTGAATGCAGGGTCTGGAGAGACCGGATATAGTGAATGCAGGGTCCGGGAAGACCGGATATAGTGAATGCAGGGCCGGGGAGACCGGATATAGTGAATGCAGGGTCCTGGGAGACCAGATATAGTGAATGCAGGGTCCGGGGAGACCAGATATAGTGAATACAGGGTCTGGGGAGACCAGATATAGTGAATGCAGGGTCCGGGGAGATCAGATATAGTGAATGCAGGGTCCGGGAGACCGGATATAGTGAATGCAGGGTCCTGGGAGACCAGATATAGTGAATGCAGGGTCCGGGGAGACCAGATATAGCGAATGCAGGGTACGGGGAGACCAGATATAGTGAATGCAGGGTCCGGGGAGACCAGATATAGTGAATGCAGGGTCCGGGGAGACCGGATATAGTGAATGCAGGGTCCGGGGGGAGACCGGATATAGTGAATGCAGGGTCCGGGGGGAGACCGGATATAGTGAATGCAGGGTCCTGGGAGACCAGATATAGTGAATGCAGGGTCCGGGGAGACCAGATATAGTGAATGCAGGGTCTGGGGGGAGACCGGATATAGTGAATGCAGGGTACTGGGAGACCAGATATACTGAATGCAGGGTCCGGGAAGACCAGATAAAGTGAATGCAGGGTCCGGGGAGACCAGATATAGTGAATGCAGGGTCCTGGGGGAGACTGGATATAGTGAATGCAGGGTCCGGGGAGACCAGATATAGTGAATGCAGGGTCCGGGGAGACCAGATATAGTGAATGCAGGGTCCGGGGGGAGACCGGATATAGTGAATGCAGGGTCCTGGGAGACCAGATATACTGAATGCAGGGTCCAGGAAGACCAGATAAAGTGAATGCAGGGTCCGGGGAGACCAGATATAGTGAATGCAGGGTCCTGGGGGAGACCGGATATAGTGAATGCAGGGTCCGGGAAGACCAGATATAGTGAATGCAGGGTCCGGGGAGACGGGATATAGTGAATGCAGGGTCCGGGGAGACGGGATATAGTGAATGCAGGGTCCGGGGAGACCAGATATAGTGAATGCAGGGTCCGGGGGGAGACCGGATATAGTGAATGCAGGGTCCTGGGAGACCAGATATACTGAATGCAGGGTCCGGGAAGACCAGATAAAGTGAATGCAGGGTCCGGGGAGACCAGATATAGTGAATGCAGGGTCCTGGGGGAGACCGGATATAGTGAATGCAGGGTCCGGGAAGACCAGATATAGTGAATGCAGGGTCCGGGGAGACGGGATATAGTGAATGCAGGGTCCGGGGAGACGGGATATAGTGAATGCAGGGTCCGGGGAGACGGGATATAGTGAATGCAGGGTCCTGAGTTTAGTAATACTTTAACACAACAGGCTCCACCTATAACTAAAATACCACAATGGGGTAGACCAACCCTTCAAACCTGTATGTTTTCTATAACTACGTATATTGCCTATTATCACGAAAAGTCCTATAAACAAGCAGCAACAAAGCTATAATATCAGTTTCTGCCATGCTTGTTCTCAGCTCACAACAATTAACTTTTTTATTTTTTTTATTTTTCCAAGAGATCGTTTAAAATAACTACAAGCCTGTATACATTTTTAAAGGCTCATCTCGTGGAAAAAAACCTGTAATTCTCCTCTGGGTTGAGGCTCCCAGAACCCGAGTCGTCTGCAGTATTTTTTGCAGCGTAATAATCAGCCATCTGGTGCCGGTTGCAGGAGTAAGGAAGGTAACATGTGCCCAGGACCCTCGAGACATTTTCTTGCAACACCGTCACCGAATACGGGGCGCTCCTGGCTGGCTCAGCACATTTCCCTTCAACTCGGAGTTAATCACATTTCAGAGGAGTGATAACTTTGCCAGAGACACTCGACTTCCAGATTTTTTTTTTTGTTGCCTTTATGTTTGTTAACAATTATTATAAATAACGCCGAACGCACCTTTAATTCTGCCGATCTGAGGCGAGAGGAGACGGGACGACGGAAAACAGATGGTTCATTTAATTTATCTTCCAATTACAGCTGACACTTCGGGTACAGCTACTCCGAGTCATCTGTTACTCTTTTAATGATCCATTACACATCTGTGTTTATTATTATTCTCCAATGCATTATCTCATTAAGACCTGTAGTGCATTGTCGGATCTATCTAACGGCGCAATTTCATATCCCTTTATTAATGGCTGCTACAATATCTCCGAGGGCCTTCTGTATGAGTGATTAGGCTGAAAAGCAAGCAGTTTTGCAAGGAAGATCCAATTTATCCCCGTTATCAGCCCATGAGTTTATGCCAAATGTTTTTTTTTTTTTGCTTTTTAGCTTTGAAGAAAATTGGCATCTACAGTTTCTGTCTGCGTCGTAAATGTTGAAGAGTAAACTGGGCATATTATCAAATTGCTGTGTCACATACCTGTGTAGTCCCAAGGTTCGTTCCCAGTAGACGTGCAGCAAAGTCACTTCTGGTGCCCAGTAATCAGTCTAGGGGTATGCTTTTCTGATGCTTTATTGCAAAACCTGAACTTGGATTGGGATACCCCAGCAGCAGGGGCGGACTGACAACTCATGGGGCCCCCGGGCAATCATCGATTCATATTAACAAGATGGACCTCATAGACAGCACAGGATGGCAGTTTGACTTCCAAAGAGCTTCTCCACACCACATCTATAGGGCTGCATTGAGCAGTGTTGCCCAAAGCATAGACAAGATAACCGAGTGAATGAATAGGCTACATTGTCAATGATGGCGCTGGTCTCCAGTGAATAGATAGAGTTGTGTTGGGCAGCATTGCCCAAAGCTGTGTCATAAGCAGTGGCGGACTGACAACTCATGGGGCCCCTGGGCAATAGGGGATCATGGGGCCCCTGTGTCCTTGCCCAAACTCAAAAAAGCCTATGAAAAAGGTACCAGGGGCATCTCATGGGGCCCCCTACTAACCCCGGGCCCTCGGGCAGTGCCCGGGTTTCCAAATGGTCAGTCCGCCCCTGCCCAGCAGTGTCAAGAAGTAACTTGAGGACACTAATCTTCCTCATAAGAAGTCCTTTCAGCAGCAAATACTTGGCTGAGCTATACTGGGACACCAAACAGAATGTCCCTTTAGGTAACGCTGACTCTAGTACAAGAGGGTTCATAGCAGCACACAGTCACTGGGTCTCTCACACCAGTCTGTACTCACTAATGTCCTTGGATAATTTACATAGCTAATCTGCCTGAAGAAAGACAAATGTCCATCCAGTTCAACCATTAAAAAAAACCCCACAGTTGATCCAGAGAAAGGCAAAAAAAACAGCAAAGCATGATCCAATTTGCTCCTGCTGGGCAAAAAATTATTTCCTGATCCTCCGAGAGGCAATCGGATATTTCCTGGATCAACTTTACCTATAAATGTTATATCCAGTTATGTTCTGTGTATTTAAAAAAGAATCCAGGACTTTCCTACAGCAATCCACTGAGCTGGCCAGAACCAACTCTTGAGGGAGTCTATTCCACATTTTCACAGCTCTTACTGTGAAGAAACCTTTCCGTGTTTGGAGAGTAAATGTCTTTTCCTCCAGACGTAAAGAGTGCCTCCTTGTCCTCTATGATGACCTCAGGGTGAATAACTCTACACTAAGTTCACTATATGAACCACTGATGTATTTATACATGGAGATCATATCCCCCCTTATGTATTTATACATGGAGATCATATCCCCCCTTATGTAATATACATGGAGATCATATCCCCCCTTATGTATTATACATGGAGATAATATCCCCCCTTATGTATTATACATGGAGATCATATCCCCCCTTATGTATTATACATGGAGATCATATCCCCCTTATGTATTATACATGGTGATCATATCCCCCCTTATGTATTATACATGGAGATCATATCCCCCCTTATGTATTATACATGGCGATCATATCCCCCCTTATGTATTATACATGGAGATCATATCCCCCCTTATGTATTATACATGGAGATCATATCCCCCTTATGTATTATACATGGAGATCATATCCCCCCTTATGTATTATACATGGAGATCATATCCCCCTTATGTATTATACATGGTGATCATATCCCCCCTTATGTATTATACATGGAGATCATATCCCCCCTTATGTATTATACATGGAGATCATATCCCCCCCTTATGTATTATACATGGAGATCATATCCCCCCTTATGTATTATACATGGAGATCATATCCCCCCTTATGTATTATACATGGAGATCATATGCCCCCTCAATCTCCTCTTCCCAAGAGAGAATAAATTCAGTTCCTCTAATCTTTCCTCATAGCTGATCTCCTCCATGCCTCTTATCAGTTTGGTTGCCCTTCTCTGTACTTCCTCCAGTTCCCCAATGTTCTTTTTGTGAATTGGTGCCCAAAACTGAACTGCATATTCCAGATGAGGTATTACTAATGATTTGTACCGGGGGAAATGATATCTCTATCTCTGGAGTTTATACCTCTCCTAATACAAGAGATGATTTTGCTCGCTTTAGAAACCGCAGCTTGGCATTGCTCCCATTATTAAGCTTGTGATCTACCAGAACTCCCAGATCCTTCTCCACCATTGATTCCCCCAGTTGTACCCCCCCCCCTAGTATGTATGATGCATGCATATTCGTAGCCTCCAAGTGCAGAACCTTACATTTATCAACATTAAACCTTATTTGCCACATAGTTGCCCAATTAATTGGAAGCATCCTTCCAGTATCTTCCAGATACCTCTCCTGTGTAGGCCAGATCTCTAAAAGCAAGCCCCTCAGTTGTCTCCCACAAGTTTCAGCAGAAATGGCCCCCAGCTAGAATAGCTGGAACTTTGATGAGCAGCAGAATCATGGCTGGTTTGCCTTCCAGGCTGGGATCTCTTCCTCTAGAACAAGAACCTCTCTGTTCCAAAACCCTGGACTATTTATGCTCCCTCCCAGCCACCATCTGGGCACGACTCCCCAGGGATTGACCAGGGCTTCATAAGTATTCAACTGCTAATTTGACTATCTCAGCCCACTATCTTCCAAAAGCCTCCAGACAGACATGGAGAAGCAGTCAACCCAAACACATTACAGACCAGTGAGCCAGTAACTACATTTACCTATCATAGCACCTATCTAGAAGGCTGCTACACCTGTATGCAGAGCCTTAGATGACGAGGTGGGCTCTTACACAGTTCTTGTTGGAGCAAGTTGAGTCAGACTCTGCAGTGGCCATGGAAGGGCACAAGTACCAGCATGCTCTAGAACTTGAGAGCGCTGGTATTAGAAGGACAGGGGTACAGCTGGTAGTACACCATGAATGTGCCAAGTTCAGACAAAAGTGGAGTCAGGTCCCAAGCCTGGTCCAGTTACAGCTGGGAAGTCACCAGGTCATAGACAGGAACAAAATCAGAGACTGGCAATGAGTGGGCAGCAATGTATAAATTCACTGGGGAGAAGCCTGGTCAGTAGTCCAGGCTGAGGTCGGTAACCGGGATAGACCTAAGCAGACATGGGTAATCCAAAAGCAGGTCAGGTGGAAGCTGTGTCAATAACAAGATCAGAATGAACGGCTGCCCAGCTGCTTACTGAAGACAAGAGGTTGCCTGCCCAACACAGGTGCCATTCAGAGAATACTTTCCATTTTCTTAATGACTGCAAAGTACTTTCTGATTGGACATGGTGGAGATCACCCTGTCTCTCCACCTCATCCAATCAAACAACACCCACAACAGGCTGCCTGCAGAAAACTATAGGAGGGGGCGGAGACAAGACCAGTCACCCTCCACAAAGAGAGAGAGCAGCAGTGAGTGGTCTTTATTACAAGAGAGATCTCACACTGGATTACTCCACAGATCTGGAAGAAATATACAAAGCACATCAGGATTCAGGGAACAATATACATGATGAATGGATTTACAGTGGTTCTAAAGACTCAAGGTTTTGTACCTGCCTTCTATGCATAAACTTAAAAAAAACCTGGGTGTAGCTCCCCCCCCCCTATACTTACCTGAGCCCCATCTTGATCTAGCAATGTGTATGAGAGCAGCAGCTCTCTGGGGTCTCTCCCTCCTCATTGACTCACACAGCAGTGCTGCTGTCAATCACAGCCAGTGAGCCAATGAGGAGAGAGTGGGGGGTGGGTTAAACTACGCTCTGTGTGTGAATGGACACACAGAGCGCGGCTTGGGAGTGAGCCTGCTTGAGTGCCCTATTCCAAGAAACTTGCTACTGGGAGCAATCGGCAGGAGGGAGGAGCGAGGACCACTGGCAGGGGACTCGAGGAGAGGGGGATCGGGGCTGCTCTGTGCAAAACCACTGCATAGGTACAGTCAGGGCCGTGGATAATGGGGTACCACCAGTCCTCCTGTACAGGGCCCAGGCCAGCAAGGAATCTCGCTGAATCAGATGTGGGCAAGGAGAGTGAGTAGCACAGCAGCGGCGGGGGGGAGCAATTACTGAAACCAATCTCTTGTACGGCTCTCCCTGCAGCAGTTGTAAACTGGCTTCTTCTCCTTTCAGCAATCAACACCCCCCCCCCTGCTGGTTTTCAGCTGCTGCAGAGAGAGATACATGCAGGTCATAGACGGGTCGTTTATCGGCAGATTTTTCGTCCGAAAAATGAAACATCGTTCGTTCTGTAAACCAATGTTGCCACCAATGATTGCGAAAATCGGCTGTTTTTCACAAATTTTCCAGCTTGACCGATAAAAGAATTGAGGAGGGAACGCAAAATTTGGCCAATGCCATTGCCCCACTAACAGTGCAAAAATTGGCCGATTATTCTTTCGGATGAAAAATCGTCCGATAAACGAACCGTTTATGGCCTGCATTAGAGGAGATTGGTTCCAGTAATTGACCCCCCTCGGTGCACCCATAACGCTCCTTGTGCATCATACATTTCCCCGTATTTCCTAGCCCCCCCTGTGTGCCCCCACCACAATGTTTCCTGAATGAACACAACAAATGATCAGTGCCGTTCACTTACTGTGTTCATTGGTAACTGAAGCATAGTAAACTGAGATTTTTTTTGTGGGAATGGGGGGCCCTGTTAGGTTGGCTGTATGGGGCCCTGTGGTTTGGGGGTTCTGTCCGGTTGCTTGAAAGGGGCCTTGTGTTTTCTAACAGTAGCCCTGGACACAGTAAGTATGACATATTTATTATTTTTTCCAGTAGAATCAGTTGAAGTAATATTTACTTATCTTAGAGTTCTGCTTTAAATCTATCAAGCTGATTCCTTTTACACAAATATATTAAAAAAGATCTTCGTAAACACGGTACTACATTCCCTGTATGAGTCATACGGATTAAAATGTAGAATGTAACCAGAACGGTATATACGTTTAGAGAAAATAACATATAATGGAAATGCATTTTAGAGGATCTACTGTTTTGTAAAAAAAACATTATTGTGAAAAATCAGGAGTGTAATAATAATAATAATATTCAGTATATCAAGTAATCCGCCTGCAAGCGTATTGCCATGGAAATGTTTACTCTGTTACAAAAAGATATGTGTTGAAGAATAAAAGTACTTTGGTGTTCTGTCTTCCTGTGCCGTGTTTTAGGTTATGTTAGTCTTTTTTAGGATTGAATTTGTTTTCTCAATCTAATGGGTAAAGCTGAATTGCCGGCACCATTTTGCCTTCTGCCGCAACAGCCTATCAGAGTCCTCTTCTGCTCCAGCACTGTCCATCATAGTTACATAGTCTGGCTGAAAAAAGACAAAAGTCCATCCAGTTCAACCATTAAAAAAAAAAAAGTTATAATCCTACACCCACAGTTGAGCCTGAGGAAGGCAAAAAAATCCAGCAAACCATGATCCAATTTGCTTCTGCAGAGGAAAAACTTCCTTCCTGATCCCCCAAGAGGCAATTGGATATTCCCTGGATAAACTTTACCTATAAATGTTATATCCAGTTATATTCTGTGTATCTAAGAAAGAATCCAGGCCTTTTTTAAAGCAATCCACTCAGCTGGCCAGAACCAACTCTTGAGGGAGTCTATTCCACATTTTCACAGCTCTCACTGTGAAGAAACCTTTCCGTGTTTGGGGATTCAATTTATTTTCCTCCAGACGTAAATAGTGCCCCCCTTGTCCTCTGTGATGTCCTCAGGGTAAATAACTCTACACCGAGTTCACTATATGAACCACTGATGTATTTATACATGGAGATCATATCCCCCCTTATGTATTATACATGGTGATCATATCCCCCTTATGTATTATACATGGAGATCATATCCCCCTTATGTATTATACATGGAGATCATATCCCCCTTATGTATTATACATGGAGATCATATCCCCCTTATGTATTATACATGGAGATCATATCCCCCCTTATGTGTTATACATGGAGATCATATCCCCCCTTATGTATTATACATGGAGATCATATCCCCCCCTTATGTATTATACATGGAGATCATATCCCCCCATATGTATTATACATGGTGATCATATCCCCCCTTATGTATTATACATGGAGATCATATCCCCCCTTATGTATTATACATGGAGATCATATCCCCCCTTATGTATTATACATGGAGATCATATCCCCCCTTATGTATTATACATGGAGATCATATTCCCCCCTTATGTATTATACATGGAGATCATATCCCCCCTTATGTATTATACATGGAGATCATATCCCCCTTATGTATTATACATGGAGATCATATCCCCCCTTATGTATTATACATGGAGATCATATCCCCCCTTATGTATTATACATGGAGATCATATCCCCCCTATGTATTATACATGGAGATCATATCCCCCCTTATGTATTATACATGGAGATCATATCCCCCCTTATGTATTATACATGGAGATCATATCCCCCCTTAATCTCCTCTTCTCAAGAGAGAACAAATTCAGTTCCTCTAATCTTTCCTCATAGCTGATCTCCTCCATGCCTCTTATCAGTTTGGTTGCCCTTCTCTGTACTTTTTCCAGTTCCCCAATGTTCTTTTTGTGAATTGGTGCCCAAAACTGAACTGCATATTCCATCATGGCCAGGCTGGGAGCAACAAGCTTCAGAAGGAAGAAACATTTTTAACCCCTTGGTGCAAGCACCTCCGGGGCCTTTAAGGGGTTTGTGATGCCGGAGGAGAGGCGGGGTTTAGAGTCATGTAGCTGTCATGGGGGTCACATGATTGGACAGCTCCTGTGAGGCTCATGGGGCTCGCGTTTCCGGCACATCTTTTGTTTACAATGGGTACGCAAAAATGCAGCCCCTCGATGCCAAGGCCCAGCCACTGAGAGGCCGCATATTTGCGTACAAGGAGTTAACCACTTGAAGACCAAGCACTTTCTAGTGCTTTTTGTTTACAAGTTTAAATCAGTATTTTTTGCTAGAAAATAACTAATAACCTCCAAACATTCTATACACAGTGCTCAGCATAAATGAGTACACCCCAACAGATTTGTCAGGAAACCTTTACTTTCCTTTTAGAATCAACATTTTCTCTGGGACACTATATTACAAAATACTCCCACAAATTCAAGCCATTAAGTGCAAACAAGATTGGTTCATTTTCACACACAAAAAAGTATTTTATCTAACAAATTCATTCAAGACCATGTTGCAAAAATGAATACACCCCATTGAAAGTCTTAGGAGCACAGCTAAATTTTAGAAAACAAAATCCGAATTTACAAGAGTTCAACTCCAGGTGAGTCTAATTATTCATTAAACAGGTGTCCAGCAGACAGGTGATTATAAAAGGGCGTTACTTAACAAAGAAAACCCCTCCCATTTCATGCTGTCAGTAATGGAACCAAATGTCATAAGGCCTGAGAAAGAAAATTATTTATTTTCACAAGAAAGGTGAAGGCTACAAGAAGTTCGGGAAAGCTTACTGAATACTGTAGCAAAAGTGATACAAACATTTAAACAAAGATGGAACTGCAACCATCTCACAGAGACGTCCAGGCTGTTAACACCTCAACAGGAGCATTTTCTGATGAGAAGGGTTGAAGAAAATCGCCATGCAAGTTCACTGCAGTTTGCTAAAGAAATAGAAAGCCAAACGGTTTCCCATGACACAGTACAGCATACACTGTAGGTGAATCGCATGCATGGGTGTCTACGAAGGAAGCCTTTCCAAATCCCATGCACAAAAAAGCCCACCTAGGATTTGCCAGGGCCTATTCTGAAAAAAAAGAAGACTACTGGGACTCTGTACTCTAGAATGATGAGACCAAGATAAATGTTTTTGGAACTGATGGCTTCAAAATATATTGCGCTGCAAAGGTGAGGAGTACAAAGAAAATGCATAGAGCCTCTAGTGAAACATGGTGGTGGCAGTGTCCTTCTGTGGGGCTGCATGAGTGCTGCTGGTGTTGGGGAGCTGAATTTCATTGATGGTATCATGAATTCACAGATGTACTGCTGTATATTGAAAGAGAAGATGCTACCATCACTCCATGCCCTCCATGCCCTTTTCCAGCACGATAATGATCCAAAACACTCATCTAAGGCCACTGATGCATTTCTGAAGAAGAACAGGGAGAAAGTGATTCAGTGAACCCAATGAACACCTATGGGGAATTCTGAAGAGACAACTTGAGCATCACTCTCTATCCAGCATCCAGGCTCTAAAAGGCCATTCTTGAAGAATGGAAACAGATCGTTGTTGCAATATGTCGCCAACTTGTTCATTCCATGACTAGAAGACTTGGTGCTGTCCTTACAAATCATGGAGGTCATACAAAATACTAGATGGAGTCGTTTTTTTTGTGGGGTGTATTCATTTTTGCATCGACTAATTTGAGTAAAACTGAAGATTTTGTAATCTAAGTTATATTATTAACCTTACTTTCATGTAATGAGCTAAACAAATGTTTTATAAAACTCAGTTTTGTCAAAATTTTGGAAATTGTTCATGTTCATTGAGATATTGATTAAAATCTTACTTTTCAAATGGGGTGGACTCATTTATGCTGAGCACTGTATATATATATATATATATATATATATATATATTTAGCAAGTACCCTAGAGAATTAAATGGCAGTTGTTGCAATTGTTTATGTCACGTGGTATTTGCACAGTGGTTTTTCAGCTAGCTCCCCTATTGGTGCCTAGGGACCTGAAGACTGGCGAAGAACTGGCCTGAATAAGGACAGTGCTGGATCCTTGTACAGGTAAGTGTCCTTTTTATAAGACTTTTTTTTTTTTGGCAAAGACCCTAGAGAATTAAATGGCAATTGTTGCAATTTTTTATGTCACGTGCAGGGGCAAACTGACAACTCATGGGGCCCCCGGGCAATAGGGGATCATGGGGCCCCTGTGTCCTTGAAAAGCCTATGAAAAAGGTACCAGGGGCATCTCATGGGGCCCCCTACTGACCCCGGGCCTTCGGGCAGTGCCCGAGTTTCCAAATGGTCGGTCTGCCCCTGGTCACGTGGTATTTGCACAGTGTTTTTTCAAACTCATTTTTTGCAAAAAAATACACTTTAATGAATAAAAAAAAAATTAAACACAATATACACCCCAAATTTTTGTAAAACATGAAAGATAATGTTACGCTGAGTGAATAGTTAAATACCATGTCACGCTTTAAAATTGCATACGCTCCTGGAATGGTGACAAACTACGGTACTTAAAAATCTCCATAGGCAATGCTTTAAAACTCTTTACATGTTACCTGTTTAGAGTTACAGAAAATACAGAGGAGGTCTAGTGTTAGAATTATTGCTCTCGCTTTAACGTTCGTGGCAATACCTCACGTACAGTCAGGTTCATAAATATTGGGACATCAACACAATTCTAACATTTTTGGCTCTATACACCACCACAATGGATTTGAAATGAAACAAACAAGATGTGCTTTAACTGCAGACTGTCAGCTTTAATTTGAGGGTATTTACATCCAAATCAGGTGAACGGTGTAGGAATTACAACAGTTTGCATATGTGCCTCCCACTTATTAAGGAACCAAAAGTAATGGGACAGAATAATAATCATAAATCAAACTTTCACTTTTTAATACTTGGTTGCAAATCCTTTGCAGTCAATTACAGCCTGAAGTCTGGAACGCATAGACATCACCAGACGCTGGGTGTCATCCCTGGTGATGCTCTGCCAGGCCTCTACTGCAACTGTCTTCAGTTCCTGCTTGTTCTTGGGGCATTTTCCCTTCAGTTTTGTCTTCAGCAAGTGAAATGCATGCTCAATCGGATTCAGGTCAGGTGATTGACTTGGCCATTGCATAACATTCCACTTCTTTCCCTTAAAAAACTCTTTGGTTGCTTTTGCAGTCTGCTTTGGGTCATTGTCCATCTGCACTGTGAAGCGTCCAATGAGTTGTGAAGCATTTGGCTGAATATGAGCAGATAATATTGCCTGAAACACTTCAGAATTCATCCTGCTGCTTTTGTCAGCAGTCACATCATCAATAAATACAAGAGAACCAGTTCCATTGGCAGCCATACATGCCCACGCCATGACACTGCCACCGCCATGCTTCACTGATGAGGTGGTATGCTTAGGATCATGAGCAGTTCCTTTCCTTCTCCATACTCTTCTCTTCCCATCACTCTGGTACAAGTTGATCTTGGTCTCATCTGTCCATAGGATGTTGTTCCAGAACTGTGAAGGCTTTTTTAGATGTCGTTTGGCAAACTCTAATCTGGCCTTCCTGTTTTTGAGGCTCACCAATGGTTTCCATCTTGTGGTGAACCCTCTGTATTCACTCTGGTGAAGTCTTCTCTTGATTATTGACTTTGACACACATACACCTACCTCCTGGAGAGTGTTCTTGATCTGGCCAACTGTTGTGAAGGGTGTTTTCTTCACCAGGGAAAGAATTCTTCGGTCATCCACCACAGTTGTTTTCCGTGGTTTTCCGGGTCTTTTGGTGTTGCTGAGCTCACGGTGTGTTCCTTCTTTTTAAGAATGTTCCAAACAGTTGTTTTGGCCACGCCTAATGTTTTTGCTATCTCTCTGATGGGTTGGTTTTGTTTTTTCAGCCTAATGATGGCTTGCTTCACTGATAGTGACAGCTCTTTGGATCTCATCTTGAGAGTTGACAGCAACAGATTCCAAATGCAAATAGCACACTTGAAATGAACTCTGGACCTTTTCCCTGCTCATTGTAATTGGGATAATGAGGAAATAACACACACCTGGCCATGGAACGGCTGAGAAGCCAATTGTCCCATTACTTTTGGTCCCTTAATAAGTGGGAGGCACATATGCAAACTGTTGTAATTCCTACACCGTTCACCTAATTTGGATGTAAATACCCTCAAATTAAAGCTGACAGTCTGCAGTTAAAGCATGTCTTGTTCATTTCATTTCAAATCCATTGTGGTGGTGTATAGAGCCAAAAATGTTAGAATTGTGTCGATGTCCCAATATTTATGGACCTGACTGTATGTTACGAATAGAGATGAGCGAATCGAACCAGGCGAACCGGAATTCGAGTCGAATTTCAGGAAATATTCGATTCGCGGCGAAACCGAAATTTTGCCTACTTCGGGTGCGCGAATCGAACATTTCCCGATCAGCCGGCAAAAGTGTCCCTGCAGTGAGCTCCGCTATTTCTGACAGTTCTCTGACAGAAGGAACACATGTTTAGCGGTTGAAACATTGTATCTATTAGTTTACATTTAGGATACAGATGTTTCAACCACTGTTCATGTGAAGAAGCTGTGAGAGAACTGTCAGAAATAGAGGAACTCTGCACATACACTTTTTGCCGGCTTGGAATTATTCTTCTTTTCATCCTACTTCTTCTTCTTCTTCATCTTCATCCTCAGAAGAAGAGGATGAGGATGAGGATGAAGAAGAAGAAGAAGAAGTAGGATGAAAAGAAGAATAATTCCAAGCCGGCAAAAAGTGTATGTGCAGAGTTCCTCTATTTCTGACAGTTCTCTCACAGCTTCTTCACATGTACAGCGGTTGAAACATCTGTATCCTAAATGGAAACAAATAGATACAATGTTTCAACCGCTGTATGGAAGGACAGTCCCAGAACTGTCATTAATAGTCTATTTCTGACAGTTCTATGACATTCCCTCCATACAGCGGTTGAAACAGCTGTATGGAGTGAATGTCCCAGAACTGTCAGAAATAGACTATTTATGACAGTTCTGGGACATTCACTCCATACAGCGGTTGAAACATTGTATCTATTTTTTTCCATAAATGACATTCTGCAGATACACTTAGAGGAGCGCTGCAGATACACTTTTTGCCGGCTTGGAATTATTCTTATTTTCATCCTACTTCTTCTTTTTCTTCTTATGAGGATGAGGATGAAGAAGAAGAAGTAGGATGAAAATAAGATTAATTCCAAGCCGGCAAAAAGTGTATCTGCAGCGCTCCTCTAAGTGTATTTGCAGAATGTCATTTATGGAAAAAAATAGATACAATGTTTCAACCGCTGTATGGAAGGACAGTCCCAGAACTGTCATAAATAGTCTATTTCTGACAGTTCTGGGACATTCACTCCATACAGCTGTTTCAACCGCTGTATGGAGGGAATGTCATAGAACTGTCAGAAATAGACTATTAATGACAGTTCTGGGACTGTCCTTCCATACAGCGGTTGAAACATTGTATCTATTTGTTTCCATAAATGGATCCATTTATGGAAACAAATAGATACAATGTTTCAACCGCTGTATGGAAGGACAGTCCCAGAACTGTCATTAATAGTCTATTTCTGACAGTTCTATGACATTCCCTCCATACAGCGGTTGAAACAGCTGTATGGAGTGAATGTCCCAGAACTGTCAGAAATAGACTATTTATGGCAGTTCTGGGACATTCACTCCATACAGCGGTTGAAACATTGTATCTATTTTTTTCCATAAATGACATTCTGCAAATACACTTAGAGGAGCGCTGCAGATACACTTTTTGCCGGCTTGGAATTAATCTTATTTTCATCCTACTTCTTCTTCTTCATCCTCATCCTTATCCTCATAAGAAGAAAAAGAAGAAGTAGGATGAAAATAAGAATAATTCCAAGCCGGCAAAAAGTGTATCTGCAGCGCTCCTCTAAGTGTATCTGCAGAATGTCATTTATGGAAAAAAATAGATACAATGTTTCAACCGCTGTATGGAGTGAATGTCCCAGAACTGTCATAAATAGTCTATTTCTGACAGTTCTGGGACATTCACTCCATACAGCTGTTTCAACCGCTGTATGGAGGGAATGTCATGGAACTGTCAGAAATAGACTATTAATGACAGTTCTGGGACTCTGACAGTTCCATGACATTCCCTCCATACAGCGGTTGAAACAGCTGTATGGAGTGAATGTCCCAGAACTGTCAGAAATAGACTATTTCTGACAGTTCTGGGACAATCACTCCATACAGCTGTTTCAACCGCTGTATGGAGGGAATGTCATGGAACTGTCAGAAATAGACTATTAATGACAGTTCTGGGACATTCACTCCATACAGCTGTTTCAACCGCTGTATGAAGGGAATGTCATGGAACTGTCAGAGTCCCAGAACTGTCATTAATAGTCTATTTCTGACAGTTCCATGACATTCCCTCCATACAGCGGTTGAAACAGCTGTATGGAGTGAATGTCCCAGAACTGTCAGAAATAGACTATTTCTGACAGTTCCATGACATTCCCTCCATACAGCGGTTGAAACAGCTGTATGGAGTGAATGTCCCAGAACTGTCAGAAATAGACAGAAACTGTCACAGAACTGTCCTTCTTCTCATCCTTCTCCTTCTTCTCATCCTTCTTCTCATCCTTCTTCTCATCCTTCTTCTCATCCTTCTCCTTCTTCTCATCCTTCTCCTTCTTCTCATCCTTCTCCTTCTCCTTCTTCTCATCCTTCTCCTTCTCCTTCTTCTCATCCTTCTCCTTCTTCTCATCCTTCTCCTTCTCCTTCTTCTCATCCTTCTCCTTCTCCTTCTTCTCATCCTTCTCCTTCTCCTTCTTCTCATCCTTCTCCTTCTTCTCATCCTTCTCCTTCTTCTCATCCTTCTCCTTCTCCATCTTCTCATCCTTCTCCTTCTCCTTCTTCTCATCCTTCTCCTTCTCCTTCTTCTCATCCTTCTCCTTCTCCATCTTCTCATCCTTCTCCTTTTCCTTCTTCTCATCCTTCTCCTTCTGCTTCTCCTTCTCCTTCTTCTCATCCTTCTCCTTCTTCTCATCCTTCTCCTTCTTCTCATCCTTCTCCTTCTCCTTCTTCTCATCCTTCTCCTTCTTCTCATCCTTCTCCTTCTTCTCATCCTTCTCCTTCTTCTCATCCTTCTCCTTCTCCTCATCCTTCTCCTTCTTCTCATCCTTCTCCTTCTCCTTCTTCTCATCCTTCTCCTTCTTCTCATCCTTCTCCTTCTCCATCTTCTCATCCTTCTCCTTCTCCTTCTTCTCATCCTTCTCCTTCTTCTCATCCTTCTCCTTCTCCTTCTTCTCATCCTTCTCCTTCTTCTCATCCTTCTCCTTCTCCTCATCCTTCTCCTTCTCCTTCTTCTCATCCTTCTCCTTCTCCTTCTTCTCATCCTTCTCCTTCTCCTTCTTCTCATCCTTCTCCTTCTCCTTCTTCTCATCCTTCTCCTTCTCCTTCTTCTCATCCTTCTCCTTCTCCTTCTTCTCATCCTTCTCCTTCTCCTTCTCTTTCCTCATCTCCAAGGGCATTTAAATTAAAGGTACAGTGTTCTGCACTAATTTAAAGGCTCTCTGAAGCCTAGAAACCCTTTTTATATGTCATCTTCGTAGCGAAGAAATTCGCATCGAATCGAATTTCACACTGGAATTCGCCGAATCAGCCGAATCGAATTTTTGAGAAATTCGCTCATCTCTAGTTACGAACACTGTTTACATATGCGTGCACGACTTACGTATGCGCTCACTTCTGCACATGACCACGGAAAGATGGTGTGTGCTCTAAACTTTTTTTTCTTATTTATTATATTTTTTATTTTTACACTTTCCCCTTTTTTTAATCACTTTTTTCCTATTACAAGAAATGTATAAATCCCTTGTTATAGAAATAAGGATGACAGGTCCTCTTTATGGAGAGGTCTAGGTTCAAAAAGACCCCCGCATCTCTCATTTACCTTTAAAAGTAAAAGATTAAAAAAAATTGTTTACATCCGCCCCAGACCAGAAGTGTCATGGAGTCTCTCATTGTCTCTGTGACCAGCCGGCTGCACCTTCAGATCGTTTCTCGGGCATGTCGGTTGAAATAGTAATCTCGAGAAACAGCGGCAAGGGGGGGAAGGTGTTCTTTCCCGTCACTACTGAAAGCGATCCAGTAGCTAATGAGCCCCTCAAACCACTTTAATGAGAATGCCAGTTGTAGGCTGAAAAAAACCAGATACCAGGGTTATGGCAATGACCCAAAACAAAGGCAACAAAGGAGTGGCTCAAGAAGAAGCACATTATGGTCATAGAGTGGCCTAGCCAGTCTCCAGACCTTAATCCCATAGAAAATTTATGGAGGGAGCTGAAACTTCAAGTTGCCAAGCGACAGCCAAGAAACCTTAAGGATTTAGAGAAGATCTGTAAAGAAAAGTGGACCAAAATCCCTCCTAAGATGTGTGCAAACCTGGTAACCAACTACAAGAAACCTCTTACCTCTGTGCTTGCCAACAAGGGTTTCTCCACCAAGTACTAAGTCATGGTTTGCTTGGGGATCAAATACTTATTTTACTCACTGAACTGCAATTCAATTTATAACATTTGTATCATGTGTTTTTTCTGGATTTTTTGATATTCTGTCTCTATCATTTAAAATACATATGTGATAAAAAATTATAGACCCTTCATTTCTTTGTAAGTGGGCATACTTACAAAATCTGCAGTGGATCAAATAATATTTTTCCCCACTGTATAGGTATTGCTGTCATCTTCAGTCTTAAAAAAAGTCTAGAAAAAGCACACTTACCTGTACAAGGATCCAGCGCTGTCCTCATTCAGGCCAGTTCTGCGCAGGTCTTTGGGTCCCTGGTGCCAATAGGGGAGCCAGCTGTGACTCCTTCACAGCCAGCTTCCCACTGCGCATGTGCAAGCCGTGCTGTGTTGTATGAATTGTTCCACAGCCGCCAGGGACCTGTGACGAGTCTTAGAAGGTTGCGGGCAGATTCCATTTCAAGCATTTGGCGTTTGAAACGCTGATAAAATCTACTCCTGAAAGCAAGTTTGGTGTGTTAAAAAAAACGACTGTAAACCAGGGACGGACTGAGAACTCATGGGGCCCCCAGGCAATAGGGGATCATGGGGCCCCTGTGTCCTTGCCCAAACTCAAAAAAGCCTATGAAAAAGGTACCAGGGGCATCTCATGGGGCCCCCTACTGACTCCGGCCCTCGGGCAACGCCCGAGTTTCCAAATGGTTAGTCCGCCCCTGTTCCGCACCTTTGCTTTCATTCCAATGGGCTGCCCTGGGTATTGGAAATCTTTTAAAATAAACCTCATTTCAGCCATCTCTGCATTTTTAACTCCTCCTCCTCTTTTCTTGCTGTACTTTAGAAGATAGATTCATTCTGTTCTTGTACAAACACTGAACCCGCTTGGGCTATTTCTCCAGATGCCCCTGGTGCCTTTTTCATAGGCTTTTTTGAGTTTGGGCAAGAACACAGGGGCCCCATGATCCCCTATTGCCCAGGGGCCCCATGAGTTGTCAGTCCGCCCCTGGTGCGGAATCAGTGGATCAATGGTGTATTTAGGTTTTGAGCTGCCCTAGACAACACAAAAATTGCCCCCCCCCCCCCGCAGAAAGAGCCTGACATTGACCAAGAACGCCCCTGCCCTCCACCCGAGCCTTCCACTACCATCCACAGGAATTGGAGTCGGGCTGTGCATACACCGTCATGAAACCCACAGCTGAGCTGTGTTTTCACCACAACCCCCCATACCCAGCTGCACCCCCTTAAACTGGTTGTAAACCTCAGACACGAGCCATGAACGAAGCACGTTCCTCTACAGCGTGTAGCTTAAGAGCATTAAGTGCAATTTCTGTCTGCTACCTCATTCCTCTGCTATCAGCTTGTCACTTTTGACAGGCTTTCCTTACACCAAGAGATGAAAAGTTGACAAGGGAAGGAGCTCAGCACACAGCCTGTAATTGACAGCCTCAGCTCTGCTCCCGTGAGCTGTGTGTGTGTGTCCCTTCCCTTCAATCAGCGCTCACCAAGTTCTGCGGAGTGTAATTCCAGCTCCCTGCCCCCTGCTTTCTAAAAGCTCAGACAAGTTGTATAAGTTATGCACTTTGTATGGCTGTAGAGAAGAGATAGCTACAGATAAACAGGTACAACTTATGTAGGAGGCTTTGCGTCATCTCTGTATTACCTTAGACTAGTCACTTCACTGGGTACATGTAAGTGTTTACAAGGGTGTACACATGCTATTGCAGTGCAACAAAACTGTGGTGTAGATAATAATAAAAGAGTGAGCGCTAATCCAAAAAAGCAGCTAAGCACTCTAAGCAACCAAAAAATACTTAAACAGAGTAATATCAACAAAAGTGCAGCGCTAGATAATAAAGTCTGAAAGAAAGTCCACTAAAGTCTATTCATAAAAACATACCAGATGACAAGTAGAAAATCAATGGTGGCGGTCCGTGAAGAAAAGCAGAAATGCGCACTCACCAGAGGACAGATGTAAGTAAGCGGTATGTATCAAAGCCCAGAGATCCTCAATCAAGGAGAGAACTGGTCTGGTCAAAGCGGGTTGATCTTCCCTTAAGGATGCAGTGCTAATCCAAAGCAGATCCAGGTAGCCAGAGGTCTCCTACAGCTGGATGGACGAAAGGGGTCTCCTGCTTAAAGGTGGGGGGGGGGGTGTCCTCTTCTTGGTAAAGGCCTGAATTCTTAGTAAAGGACTCTGCAAAAAAGTTACTCCTCTCAGGGAGTCAGGGAAGGACGCCCATAGTGTAGTATTCAAAGAGGTATGGATGATACCTCTGATGATGTGCGTGCACACGTAACGCGTAAGGAGGAGCCTGGACGTCGAGACGCTACGCCGGCGGAGCCACGTGGGGGCCTGACGGCCATCATTTCATCTTCTAGGGTTAGTTCAACCCTTACACCTGGATGACACGTTTTTCAAAGTTGTTACTATTGACCTTAATAAATAATTGATTCTTTGAATACTACACTCGTCCATCCAGCTGTAGGAGACCTCTGGCTACCTGGATCTGCTTTGGATTAGCACTGCATCCTTAACCCCTTCATGCCGACGGCACACAAATATGCGGCCTCATGGAACTGGGCTTTTTTCTGTGGGGCCGCATATATGCGTACCTGTCTTTGTGCTGGGAGCGTGCTGCTTGGCGTTCTCCCAGCACAGAGACCGCGGTGTCACTGAGAGCCCCAGGTCCCATTCTAACGATCGGGACCTGGGACTCCCGATTCCGGGTCACGTGATCGCTGTGATAGCCTCTGATTGGCTATCACAGTGATCAGTTACTGTGCAGCCCAGCCCCCTTGTTTTTTCTTTCTCTATGAATGGAGAAGAGAGATACATTGTATCTCTAACTCCTGATGCAGAGAGATAAAATAAATGTTTGTAAAAAAAAAAAGAAGATAAATAAATAAAAATATTAAAAAAATAAAATAAAAAATAAAGAAAAATACCTAGATCAAGGTTTGATCTAGTTCAGTACCAGGGTTGGGTTTGAATCAAGGCCAGGGTCAAAGGTCAAGGTCAAAGGTCAGGATTTTAAAAAAAATTGGTATCAGTGTCAGTTAGCGTAAATGTCAGTGTATGTTTTAGGTAAAAAAAAAAAAGACAAAAACAAAATGTGCACTATTGTTTCTGGGCTGTACTACGGGTACAAACAACAAATAACATACACATATATGGTATCGTTGCGATCGTCAAGAGCTGGAGAATTTATTTTGGGTTGTTCTATGAAGGTAGGTTGTGGTCATAACAAGCAAGACACAGCTAAATAAAAAAAACAATTTTTTTTTTACTATTTTGGGCCAGTTTTCCTTTGATAATAAAAAAAATTAGGAGCTATCCATTACCATTTACCACCAAATGAAAGCCCGATTTGTCCTGAAAAAAAAACAAGGTATAATCCACCTGGATGTACAACGTAGTTGTGATGATATGTACGGTTTTACTAACACATGTCAACGTTGGACCAGGGCCCTTTTACCGTCTGGTCCCATGGGCGGAGCCTAAACATGGCGGCGTCGGAGAGCACGATGTGAGTGCTCTCCGATAACCTCCAAAACTAACCTTCCGAGACCCTCATGGAGTGAAGCCCTACCTGCTTGAGGAGGGCTCCAAGCGGGGAGAGACTGGCGCGTGGAGGGGAGAGGAGAGCGGGCAAGGACCTCCGGAAGGTGATCTCGCTGCGGAGACTCCAGTGCAGCTGTTGGGTTGCCGGGGAGACGAAGCAGGGCGGTGTGAGCACGCTGCTCGCCGCAAGGCATCACTGGGAGGCAGAGACGCCGGCCGGCTCCCTGTCAGAGCGGCAGTGACATGTCGGCTCCCCCTGTGCTACAGGACTGGAAAGCCGTGCGGCCAGTGGAGGAGTGAAGCAGGAGAAAGGGACCAGCTGAGGAGGACCTCGGTGGGAAAGAGGAGGCTGGTTGGTGCTCTAATTAAATAAAGTGCTGCCGGCTTATAGTTGCCTGTATCCCCCTGGCCGGCTGTTTGATCCTGGGTCAGGGAGACCCATAAATATCAGGACATCTACTCTTCTTCCCCAAGACCATCCCCAAGGAGAGAGAAAGGAGGTGGAAAGAAAGAAATAAAGTATCGGATACCCCGAGGAATCCCCCCCAGGACTGAGCAGCAGTAAAGGCCCTCCACATAAGCCTGGAACCACCGTCCTGAGAAGGAAAGGGTGAGTGAAAACTGTTGGGGGCTTATTGCATGGTGAACCCCTGAGTGATACAGGCGTCCAAGGGGTCAAAGAGGGGAGGATTCCCAGGGGTTAGAAGAGAAGAAGAAAGGAGGCCCAGGTGTCCCAGGAGAGTAAAGGATATAGGAAAAATTGCAAGGCTATCAAGATATATAGAGGATATGAAGAACAAAGGTCCCAAGGGAGCAGGGCCCAAAGGGACCCAAACAGGAACAATAAAGAAATTTACATCATATGGAAATACTACGCCAGAAAGGGCCCAAGGTGCAAAGGGGGAAATGGACACTAGTTCAGGAAATAGCCCTAGATTATCATGGAGCATGAACAGCAGCGGTAGCCAACAAATAGTGGAGGGCTTGGGAAAAAAAGAATCAGAAGGTGAACTACAATTACCAAATAAGAAGGAGATGGCAGAAATGTTTCAAAATCTGGAAAAAACTATAAAACATGAAATGACAGCTATTCGAAATGATCTAGGTCACCTTCTATTAAGAATGGAAGAAACGGAGGAGAAAGTTAAAATCCAGGCCCAGAAAATAGATAATTTAAGGGAAAGAATAAGCCAATTAGAAAATAACCAGAAAAAAATGATCTTTAGGATGGAAGTTCAAGAAAATAAAGAAAGAAGGAGTAATCTTAGAATACGAGGAATCCCAGAGACTGCTAAAGGGGAAATACTATATGAACTAGTTAAAAAAATCCTAAACTCCATAAGAGATAAACCGGAATCTGATGGGATCGATTTGGACGGAGTGTTTAGGGTAGGAAAGTTCAAACGGGCTACTGAGAAGGAAAGACCGAGGGACATAATTGTCCAGTTCCAAAATTTTGGGGCCAAAGACGAGATCTGGAAGAAGACCAAGGGAAGATCATTAATTAAGTGTGGAGACTTGACTATCCAAATCTATGCGGACTTAACAGTAGAGACCCTAAGGAGAAGGAGATCCCTGAAACCCCTGTTGGAGCAAATGAGAAAACAGAATGTGCAGTATAGATGGGGTACCTCAGCATTTCTGATTGGCTGGAAAAATGGGGTCACAGCGTATCTGAGATTTCCGGATGAATTAAGAGATTTTTGTGATAGACTGGACTTGCAAAGAATGGAGATAGCTGGGTGGGAAGAAGAAAAAGAAGATAAAGAGAGTTGGGTGGGAGGAAGGGAGGGGAGGAGGTATTGGGTCAATACTCTGCAGGACAGAAGGGATAAAGAGGAAGAGGCAATCTGGAAGAGAGATGGACTTAATTGGGAAAGATGGAAGAATTACAGTTTATAACCTATAATGTGAACGGGCTGAGCTGTCCAGGTAAGAGATTTAGGTTGTTTAATGAGTTACATCACAGGGCTACGTCAGTGGTATTTTTACAGGAGACGCATTTTGAGATAGAGGCAAACGTGAAATTGAAATCCAAATACTATCCAACATGGTACTATGCAGATTCTCCAATTAAAAGAGCAAAAGGGGTTGCAATAGGTTTGGCAAAGAACATGAGATTTGAGTTGGAGGATAGAAGAACCGACCCGGAGGGGAGGTTTTTATTTTTAAAAGGTAGACTTCAGGGGATTGAGTGTACTTTAGCCAATATATACTGCCCCAATAAAAACTCGGAGAAGTATATGAAGGGCTTGTTGAAAAAATTAATGGACTTTAAAAAAGGGCGCTTGATAGTAGCTGGAGACCTAAACTTTTGTATGGACCCACAAAAGGATAATACCTCTTCTGTGCAAAGAGAGGGGAGTAGGTCTCTGAGAGCTTTGAAAAAAGTGATGCATGAATATCAACTAGTGGATACCTGGAGAATAATGCATATGAAAGACAGAGACTATACCTTCTTCTCTAATGCATATGAGATATACTCGAGATTAGATTACATCTTAATAGACCATCAACTAATAGATCATCTGGTAAAAATTGACATAGAGACAAGGACGTTCTTGGATCATGCTCCGGTCATGATGAAGTTGGGATGGGGAAGAAGGTGGACGGGAGGATTAGGGTGGAGGTTAAATGAGGTTCTTCTTCTGGATGAGGATGTAGTTCAGAAAATCGAGAAAGAGATTAAGGTATACTTTAAGGAGAACGAAACAGAGGAAGTATCGATAGCTACAGTCTGGGAAAGTCATAAGGTATTCATAAGAGGAATCTTGATTGCGGCTGGAGCAAGGAAGAAAAAGGAAAGAAGAGAGAGGGTCAGTGGGCTCTTAAAAGAAATATTGGACTTGGAGCAGATCCATAAGAAGAAAATAACAAAAGATACGAGACAGAAGTTACTGGATAAAAAAGAGGAGCTAGAGAGGTTGATGGATGAGGAGAAGAGAAGAGTATACAACAGGGTTTTGAACGAGAGGTATAGATGGGGAGACAGACCAGGAAGATATCTAATGAGAGCTTTGAATAAAAAGAAAAATAGGAATTATATAGAAAAGATAAAAAGCTCAAAGGGGGAGTTGGTCCACTCAAATAAAGAGATTATTAAAGTGTTTACGGAGTATTACAAAAAGTTATATAATATTAGCCCCCAAGGCCCTCTAAAAGAAGCCCAAGAGGGAATTAAGGAAAAAAAGATGACATACTTAAAAAATGCGGGATTACCAAAACTAAGTGAAGCACAGTTGAACTCCCTAGACGTAGAAATCTCCCAGGAAGAAATTAAAATAGCATTAAGAAGTACAGGAGGGGGAAAAAGTCCAGGTCCGGATGGCTATACAGTTAGGTACTATAAGAAATTTAGTGAAGTATTGTTACCCAAGCTGGAGAAATATATGAATGCTCTGGGAGGTGGGATGGAAGTGAGGAGAGAATCCCTACAGGCACATGTAGTACTTATTCACAAGGAGGGAAAGGACCCATCTCAGTGCTCCAGCTATAGACCTATCTCACTATTGAACACAGACACTAAACTGTATGCAAAGGTGTTAGCAAACAGGTTGAGAGATCTGATACCTGAATGGATCCATGGAGATCAGGTGGGCTTTGTACCGGGGAGAGAAGGTAGAGATAACGGCTTGAGAACCCTGATGCTTATTCAGAAGAGTAGAAGAGGGAAAGCCCCGGTGGTGCTCTTGTCAATTGATGCAGAGAAGGCATTTGATAGAGTGGACTGGGGCTTTATGATGGACAACTTAAAAGTGTTGGGGATAGGAGATAGAATGCGAGAGTGGATAAGTAAACTACATAGGGAGCCTACTGCAATCATCACGGTAAATGGGGAGAGATCAGAACCCATTGGAATGTCAAATGGTACAAGACAGGGCTGTCCTCTGTCCCCTCTGCTATATGTATTGTCACTCGAACCTCTGTTGTCAATAATAAGAAATAGTGGATCGGTAAAGGGAATTCAGATAGAATCCATAGAACATAGAGTAGCGGCCTTTGCGGACGACTTATTGTTCTACGTGGGGAATCCCCGAATAACTCTCCCAAATATAATGAAGATTCTGAAGGAGTACGGTGAACTATCAAATTTAAAAATGAATCCAAAGAAAACAGAGATCCTGAATATTAATATATCAAAGAATGAAAAAGAAAAATTACAAAAAGAATTCCCCTTTATATGGAGAGAAAAAGAGATAAAATACCTAGGAATAAAACTCACTGCCTCATCTAAGCATTTGTATAGATTAAACTATATCTCTTTGATAAATGAGATCAGGGAAGATTTAAAAAGACTAGAAGGAGGAAATCCATCCTGGATAGGACGTATAAACTTAGTCAAAATGGTAATTATGCCTAAAATACTGTATAGATTTCAAATGGTACCAATTAAAATTCTAGAAGTCTTCTTTAACATAATGAAAAAAATGTTAACAAGATACATATGGAAGAATAAAAAACCTAGAATAGCATATGAAACATTGAGTAGGACTAAAGAGAAAGGGGGATTGGGTTTACCAGATGTCAAGAGATACTATAAAGCAGTGGTTTTGGCAAGAATATATGACTGGACATTTAACCATAAGGGGAAAAGTTGGGTAACAATTGAAAATGATCTTAGTGGCAATAGATTGAGTCAGATGATATGGGTCCCACCACAGTTCAGGGGAACTAAAGAAAGCACAAGTATTTACACTTGAAATGTTTTTAGGGTATGGGACAATTTACATAAAAATATGAAATGGGAATTTAATTCCATATTAATGCCTCTCACGAATTCTGAGTACTTTCCTCCGGGAAAGAACAAGATATCGGGGAGATGGTTTAGAAAGGAGGACACCCAACTGAGAGATGTATTGGTGGAGGGAGAATTGAGATCACTTAAAGAGTTAATAGAGAAGAAGAGAGACATTTTTATTAGAATGGATGAGTGGAAATACCATCAATTGAAAAGTTTTATTGGAAAACTACCGAAACCTTTGAGAATAAAACAGGAGTGGAATATGTTTGAAAGGTTGTTAGAGACACGAAGGGATGGGAAGCACGGTATTTCAAAAGTGTATAGAATACTCACAGAATTAGACACAAACACAAAGTTAATCTTTATGACAAAATGGGAAAGAGATATGGGAGTTGGGTTTGATGAAGATAGACAGAGAAAGATGTTTAGATTGATACACGATAATGTTAGTATGAGAGAGGTTGAGGTTAATTATAAGTGTGTGACACGATGGCACATCACACCGAGTGTAGAACACAAGATGAATGGGGAAAGTTCAAATATGTGTTGGAGAGGATGTGGAGATATAGGCACGGTGTTTCACATATGGTGGGAATGTCCGAAAATCCAGGCTTTTTGGAAGACAATAGTCAAGTTGATTGAAGAAATTACGGAAATTGAGATAGGATTAGACCCAACGACGTGTCTCCTACACAATGTGGAGACATCTGTAAATAAATATAAAGATTCAGGTATTTGGTACTTCTTGAATGCGGCGAAAGGGTTGATACCCAAGTTTTGGCGGAAAGTCGAGGTACCGAAGGAGGTGGACTGGATTAATAGAGTAAACCAGATAGGTAGAATGGAAAGATCATATCATATGCAGGAAGATAGAATGAGAGTTTATCTCAGGAGATGGGAAAAGTGGGAAAGAGCAGGATTGAAAGAGAAATATAGGAAAACATGAACTAGGATGTTAACAAAAAATTAAAAAGCCTCAAGAGAATAGAATGGGTTAGAGTTTGCAGAGGGGGAGGAGGGGGGAAGAGGGGTGGGAAGGAGGGGTAGTGGGATGGGAAAGAAAAGAGTTTTTAGTAAGGGAAAGGCAGAAATGTTATAAATGTCTATTTGTATGAGAATTACTTCCCTTTTTGGGTTTTTGTATTAACATGAAAAATTTAATAAATATTTAAATTAAAAAAAAAAAAAAAACCACATGTCAACGTTGCAGAATTGTGCTTAGGCATTTAGATTTGTTTTACCCTTAGGCGTGAAGGGGTTAAGGGAAGATCAACCCACTTTGACCAGACCAGTTCTCTCCTTGACTGAGGATCTATGGGCTTTGATACATACCGCTTACTTACATCAGTCCTCTGGTGAGTGCGCATTTCTGCTTTTCTTCACAGACCGCCACCATTGATTTTCTACTTGTCATCCGGCACGTTTTTATGAATAGACTTTAGTGGACTTTCTTTCAGACTTTATTATCTAGCGCTGCACTTTTGTTGATATTAAAACTGTGGTGTAGGTTTTTAGAAGTTAAAGGTGACATACCGTCCCCTCACCACCTTTTAAAATGCCCTCTGAAAAGTGATCCATGGTGGTAAAACTTGTGTAAACGAGCCCATGCATTGTATGCTTTATTATAACTTACAAGAAGCCTTGAGGCTGAAACCAGTTTCATTTAAAATATATTCAGAGTTGATGTTCCCATAATGTAACAAAAGGTTCAAATACTAAAAGCTTTTTCCTTCAAAAAAAAAAAAAAGGGAAAAAAATCTCAGCGGCTCATTCTCATTGCATTTTTTGCCCTTTTCTATGGATTTGTTATGTAGCAGGTGGGTGATGTGAAGTGGAGCTGGCGCTGCTTAGGCTCTTTTATCAGTTTTTAAGGAATTGCGCACTCCGAGCTGTAAATAGCAGTTGGTCTTGCTGTGCAGATGTTTATTCTACTTGGTGGGAGGAGAGCGGGGTAAGCAGTTGTTCTGATGAATCTTTTTCAGTGCCAGCCAAACCTCTTCAACATTGCACAGAGGGGCCCGGAGCCCTGTCATCGCAGCACTTGGGGGCCATTAACTCTTTCACGAAGAGGCAGTCTCCTGTCAATGCAGAAGCATCTATGATCAGTTTGTTGTCATCTCTGGCAGTTAAAAGGTTTCAGATCTGATAGCCTTCTGCATTCTGGATCCTATCTGTGTAAATACAGCTGAATTGAACTGACACGCAGGGGCCCCCTCATTCAGCAGGCTCAAAGTGAAATGAGCAACATGTGGCAAAAATAGGGTTATGTCCGTTTTGACGAAAAAGTCAGTCTGTCAAGAACTGGTATTTCATTGCTTGCAACTGTTGAGCACCCAGTTCTGTAAGTTGAGGTCCCGGGTCTGTACGCCTGCTGCGTGAATTATGAGGGGATACCACCATCCCTGTGCAGAGTTCCTAGGTTTGCACACCAGTAGTGCCTATTATGAGAGGCTCCCATCACCACTGCTCTCCTTCTGTGCCCATTATAAAGGTTCCCATCATCCCTGCACTAGGCCCCAGTTCTGTACACCTGTTGTTCCCATTGTGAGGGGTCCCCGCCATCCCTGTGCTGAGTTCCCAGGTCTGTACACCTGTTGTGCCCATTTATAAGGGTTGGCCACCATCCCTGCACTGTTCCTGGGTCTGCATAGCCATTGTGCCCATTATATGCTGTGCTTACTTCCTGGGTTTGTACACCAGTGGTTCCCATTATGAGGGGCTCCCACCATCCCTGTGCTGAGTTCTCAGGTCTGTACACCAGCTGTGCCCATTATGAGGTGTTTCCACCATCCCTGTACTGAGTTCCCAGGTCTGTACACCTGCTGTGCCCATTATGAGGGGCTCCCATCATCCCTGTGCTGAGTTCCCAGGTCTGTATACCTGCCGTGCCCATTATAAGGGTTGGCCACCATCCCTGCACTGTGTTCTTGGGTCTGCATACCTATCGTACCCTTTATGTGCTGTGCTTAGTTCCTGGGTTTGCACACCAGTGGTGCCCATTATGAGGGGCTCCCACCATCACTACACTCCTGCTATGCCCATTATGAAGGGTTCCCATTATCCATGTACTAGGCTCCAGGTCTGTACACCTGCTGTGCCCATTATGAGGAGTTCCCACCATCACTCTACTGAGTTCCCAAGTCTGTACACCTGCTGTGCCTATTATGAGGGCTGGCTGCCATCCCTGCACTGTGGTTTAAGGTCTGCATACCCATTGTGCATATTATGAGGGTTTCCTACCATCCCTGTGCTGAGTTTCCAGGTCCCGAGTGTTGGTTGTCATTGTCAGTGGATGAGGCAGCTCTGCTTCAGAAAGTAGGGCATGGGGATCTTGAAGGAACCTGGTATGAGATCCAAAGGAACCCTTTATCAGTTCACTTCTGGTGTTGACTGATGTTCTCAGTTGGCGAGGCACCTCTACTCCAAAAAGTAGGGCATGGGGTACTTGAGGAAACCTGGTATGCAATCCAAAGTACCCCTTTACTATGCCATGTCAATACAGGCACTGCAATAAGAAAATCATTCAGTGATTGATCATAAGAGTTGAATTCAGAAAACAACTTGCAGAGTGAATTCACGCGGGTTGGTTCATCATTGATTCATATTAACAAGATGGACCTCATAGACAGCACAGGATGGCAGTTTGACTTCCAAAGGCCTTCTCCACACCACATCTATTGGGCCGTGTTGAGCAGTGTTGCCCAAAGCATAGACAAGATAACCGAGTGAATGAATAGGCTACATTGTCAATGATGGCGCTGGTCTCCAGTGAATAGATAGAGTTGTGTTGGGCAGCATTGCCCAAAGCTGTGTCATAAGCAGTGGAGGACTGACAACTCATGGGGCCCCTGGGCAATAGGGGATCATGGGGCCCCTGTGTCCTTGCCCAAACTAAAAAAAAGCCTATGAAAAAGGTACCAGGGGCATCTCATGGGGCCCCCTACTGAACCCGGGCCCTCGGGCAGTGCCCGAGTTTGCAAATGGTCAGTCCGCCCCTGGTCATAAGTGATGTCACCAGTCTCTATGAAGTAGTGATGTCACTAGTCTCTATGAAGTGGTTAGGCTGCATTGTCAGTGATGTCATTGGTCTCTTGTGAATGGATAGGCTGCTTGTCAGTGATGTCACCTTTTTCTGAATGACCCTGTACACAGCCAGTGTGTGTCAGGGCTCTGTCCACAGCAGAGGTACTCCGAGACCTGGTCATTCCTGCCAGTACCTTGCATGGCCGCAGAAATGCACGCTGGCGAAAATCTATGCGCATTGGCGCACGGACACAAGCGCACACTGGCACATAGTTATGCATGCATTATCTCAGTTTGGCACCAGACGGCCTTTATAAGGAAGCCCATCACTCCCTCAAATTGCTGGTTGATCTCTGGCTCCCCAGTACCTTTGTCCATGTTCCCTTGCTACTGTGATCTCCTGTTACTGATTTGGCTTGTTCCTGGACCTGTCTTCTCTTCCTGACTCCTAATCTGACCCAGCTTGGCTAACAGATATTCTCATCTGCTCTCCTGATCTGACCTCGGCTTGGCTAATAGATATTCTCACTCCCTCTCCTGTGTATGACCCCGGCTATCCTATTGACTACGTCTGCTCCAATCTCCACCTGGCATCTGACCTTGGCTTTGAACCGACTACTCTGTGGTCCTCTGCTACCCTGAAAGCCTGCATACCTCTCACGGGTGCCACCTGTCTGCAGACACCATTCCAGTGCATCAGCTGTGCTCCTGGGTGTACCTCTGACAAGCACTCCTACAGATGACCCGTGCTACTGTGGGCCTGACTCCTTCTGTCCCATATCCAGGGGAGTCTGGAACTTAGCCGCAAGGGAAGCCCTCTCTCCATTGGCCTCTAACACCAGGTACATGATAGTGTGTGTCCAGAATTAGTGTTTTTGTGGCGTTTTGGCTGCCTGTTGGGTAGGTGCAGCATGGTGTATCGGCAGAAAGCATACATAGTCCTTGTTAACCAACAACAATGTCAACTGGTACAAACAGGCCCAGCGGGGAGGCTGACCTGACCGCGGCACTTTCAACAGTTCAGAGCCAAGCTGCAGACAGCGTCTGTCACAAAGAGAGAAGTGTGGCCTGGCCAGTCCAACCCAAAGGAGAGTTTCCTGAAGAGTAGACGTAAGCCCTACACTTTCCCTACTTCACCGAAACCTCCCAACCACTGGAGCTGTCCCTGACAGACAGGTATCCTGTCCCTACAATAGCCACTCACATAAAGTGCGCCAAAACCCAGCGGCAGGGACTTAAAAAGACTCTGCATGACCCAGGATGGCAACCATGGTCATCTGGACCCAGGGAATCCAACTGGATCACTGGTCCAGGGGTCTGAGGAAACCATTGAGAAACCTAGTTTCTCCTGATGTTCTCCTCCAGCTGCATTGCTACTATGGTCGAGCACCAACTGCAATGGAGAATGTGGACTGCACCTACGTACAAACACACAAGCTGTTCGGTCACAGAGTGTTTAGCTGCCTGTGGACATAGCAAACTATCCGCATCCATGCGGTCATGTGAATGTAACCCAATGGGGGCACAGACAGCAATAAAAAACTAATCAGGGGTTCTAATCCCTCTCTAAACTATAAATAAAAATGTTGCCTTTAATTCTACTTTATATTTCAATATTTTTATTGAGAAACAAGCATATAAATGCATAAAACGAGATGGCAAACAAAAGGTCCACCTACATGGTGGAACGATATATAGAATCAGAATCATAACACTGATAGGCACGCAAAAAGATTATCGAAAGGTGGCATTACAAATACACACAGAGAGTGCCATAACCATCAAGACGTACAGGTTTCATAAATCAATAAACAGAAATTGAACCGAAGGAATGAACCAAAAGTGACAGAAATAATTCAGCGAATAAAGTAGAAAAAAAGAGAAGAAAGAGAGAAAAGAAGAAGGAAATTACTCCTAAGGGAAAGGAAGAAAATAAGAGTGGGGGGGGGGTCAGCTGCAAGACTCTCACGGTACAGTAATGTAATTAATCCAAGGCTCCCAAGTCCTCTCAAATCTGGACATATCGTCATTGACAATACTCGTCAGTTTATCGTTAACCATTATCCAGTTAAGTTTTTGTTTCACCCTATCTAGCGGGATCAAGGATTGTTTCCAACTTCTAGCTATGGTAATGCGAGCCGCCAGTAATAGGTATAAAATTAGTTTAGTCAATTTTTTGGGACGTCAGAGGGCAGTATATTGAACAAAGCCACTTCCGGCGATCTACGAATACTAACTCCTGTTACTGAGTAAATAAAATTGAATATGTGGATCCAGCACCTACTCACAACTGGACATTTCCACCAAACGTGGAACATGGTACCCTTTTGACCACAGCGTCGGAAACAGCTAGATGACACGGAAGGATACATTATGGCTAGGCGAGCGGGAACCAAATACCATAGAAGTAGCATTTTATAGTTGGATTCAACAAGATCAGTGTTAATCGAGATCTTTGATAGAGTATGAACCGCATTCCGCCATGTATCTAAATCTAATGAACGATTTAAATTCCTCTCCCATTAGGTCATGTAGGATAATTTAGTGAGGGGATCAACCAACGAAGCATAAATAATGGATAAACGATCTCGCATCATCCCACTTGCCCCACAGGAGACCTCGAGGGAAGTAAGCGCACAAGGTTCTGTGAGTAATCTTAGCTTGCTATTGATAAAAGAGCAAAGTTGGTGATAACGGAATATTTCTCCGTGAGGCATCTTATAATTAGTCACAAAATAATGAGGAGACCGAGGATGAACCCCATCTAAATAATCTCCGATATGTAATAACCCCTTATTAATCCACCACTGGAACCTCGCGAAAGATAGACCCGGGGCAATCTCAGGATTACCAAACACTGGGGCCAATGGGGTATGCGGAGAGGAGAAAGGTTTACAAGCTCGCCATCTATCCCACACCGATAATGAATAGGATAGAGTAGGACACAAAATAGGAGGATGCAATCCACTGGGAAGCCACATGAGAGTACCAATAGCATATGGATGGCACGAAAGGGCCTCAAGCCCAACCAATTGGGGGACATATCCCTTGGCCGTAGTACACAATAACTGTGCTATTTGGGCCGCCTGAAAGTATGCTAAAAGATTAGGGAGTCCCAAACCGCCATGCCTCTTCAAAGAAAATAAGGTAGATTTGTTAAGCATAGGGTGTTTTCCCCTCCACACAAATCTAGAGACTGCTGCTTGTAGTAATAACAGTTCCCGTTTGGGGATCATGATTGGTAGCGTTCTGAAATAGTACAATAATCTTGGTAGAAAGGTCATTTTAATAGGATTAATTCTACCGAACCAGGAAAGTGAGAGATCCTGCCAGTCTAGTAAGTCATTTTTAAGTTGTTTGAAAAGCAGGAGATAGTTGGCCTTGTATAACGTCGATATAGATTTCGTGAGGAGAATCCCCAGATAGGGGAGAGAACCAGGGGCCCACTGAAAATCAAAATTTTCCCGGCAGTAACGAACCTCCGAATCAGGTACCGAGATATTTAAAGCAACCGTTTTAGATGAGTTGAGCGTAAGACCGGAGGCCTCAGAAAACTGATGAAATAAATGGAAGAAACCAGGCAGAGACGTTCGAGGATTAGATATGTACTGTACATGAGAACATCATCAGCAAATAGGGCGCATTTATGATCCCGTTGACCACAGTTAACGCCTGAGATAGTGGGATCAGTGTGAATAGCATTCACAAGTGGTTCCATTGCCAACGCAAAGAGCAATGGAGAAAGAGGACATCCCTGTCTAGTCTCTCGTTCTATCGAAAAAGGGACTGATTTATATCCACGAATGGAAACTTGAGCGGACGGAGTAGAATAGAGGGCCCGCAACAGCGTCGTAAAATAAGGGCCAAACCCAAATTTGTCTAACGTTCGAAATAAATAGTCCCAGGACAGACTGTCGAATGCCTTCTGAATATCCTGTGACAGTAGTAGATTTTCCCTCTGTGGAGATCTGTCCCAATTGGACTGCACAGCTGACAGCAAAGCTATAGTCCGTCTAATGTGGTCTGATGTTTGTCGACCACTTATGAATCCTGGTTGGTCATCATGAATATATAGGGCCAAGACGTTATGAAGACGTAGGGCCAGGATTTTAGTAAGAATCTTTAACTCACAATTAATTAAGGAAATAGGTCGGTAATTGGAGACCATAGTGGCATCCTTGAGAGGCTTGGGAATGACACTGATGAATGGCTTAATTTCATCTGTGAGTACCATTCCTCCATCCCGCAAATAATTAAAGTACAGGGCCATATGGGGCGTCAGAATATCAGGCAAAGCTTTATAGTAATTATTGGAAAGACCATCCGTTTCCTGGGGCCTTATGAGAGGCAAGAGATTTCACCACATTCCCAATTTCTTCACATGAGATAGGTCATTCCATCATCTCCCTATGGGCCTCCTGGAGGGGGGAAGTGAAATAGACTCCAAAAAAGTATCAAGAGAAGAAGAAGAACCCCCTTTGGGCAAGCTATAAAGTTGAGTGTAAAAAAAATGAAATTTGTGGAGGATCTTACCAGGGTCCTGGGATAATGAACCGTTATCCAGTCTGAGTTTGGGGAGGGCCGTCTGGGAATGTCTGGGAGTCAGCTTGCGTGCTAACAGGGTGCTAGGTCTGTCCCTCCGAGTAAAAAATTTATGATTAGACCAATGAAGTTGTTTGTCAGCAGTGGTAAGACACAAGTTAAGTTCCAGTCAGGCCTGGTCAAGTTTTAGTAACAAATCAGGACTGGGATTTTGCTTATGTTGAGCAACCAGGTCAGTGTAGGACTGAGTTTTAGTAGTAAGTAGGTCATTTCGGGCTTTTTTTAGATGAGAAGAAAGTTGAATAATATATCCCCTGACTGAGGCCTTATGAGCTGCCCAATTAATCGCCGGGTTCGTGTCCTCTGCTTTATTAAAGTCAAAAAATATCTGTAGGTGTGAGGAAATTTCCTGACAATGAGAGGGGTTACCCAAAATAGAGTCATTAAGACGCCAGTGAAAAGCCGTCTTACCAAGTGTCTCGGACGACAAGGTTATAGAAACTGGGTCGTGGTCAGACCAGGGCGTGGAGAAGATTTTAGCAGTAACAAGTTTGGGGAGTGAATGTGTATGAAGAAAAATATGATCAATGCGGGAATAACTATTATGAGCCCTGGAGTAGAGGGGGTATTCTCGGGAAGTAGGATTAGCCTCCCTCCATGCATCAATAAAGTCATAGCAGTATAAGAGTTGAGCCAACTTATGGAGGCTGAAGCGTGACGGTTTGGGAACGATCCAGAGTCTGGTCCAATGCTAGATTAGAGTCACCAGCCAGAATAATGTCACCCTCAAATTCTCTGACCAGAGTGCTTAGCAGAGACTGCAAAAATTCCACCTGATTGGTATTGGGGGTATAATAGATTAGAAAAGTGATAAGGTTTCCTCCCAAGTGGCCTTTCACCAGAAGATATCGCCCCTCCTTGTTCCGGATAATTTTAGATTCGGTAAAGGACAATCGGTGAGAAAAGCAAAGGTCCACCCCCCGTTTTTTCTCTGTAGCATTAGCAAAAAAGCAGAGAGGGTAATTTTTATGGATATAGCGTGGAGAGAAGGAGGGGGGAAAATGTGTCTCCTGTAAGGCAACTATATCTGCCCCAAGGGAGTGGTACGAGCTAAAAGCCTGTATGCGTTTGGATGGGGAATTAAGCCCCTGGACATTGTGAGAAATTAGACAAATTCCTCCTCTAGTTGACCGTAGGGAAGACATTATGAGTAATTAAGGAGCTAATCAGGATAGAGACCCCTCGTTCCCAAAAAGTGAAGAGGTCCCTAAGAGTCCTTAAATGTTGCCAGCTGACCCCAAAGAAAAACAGAGAAAGACAAAAAGAGAAAAATTGGAGAAAAAGGGAAGAGAAAGGAGAACACATTCGGAACACAAAAGTCTGAATGTCAAGTAACCGCGGTACACGAAACAATACTATATAAATGAATCAAACAATGTACCAGGAAATACAGAGCAACAGCCCTGTGGTGGAATGGATCTGCCCAGAGAGACAATCTCGGGGAAGAGTCTTCCAATCAGGGAGAGCGCAAGACACTCTCCGGCACTGACAGCAACAGTAACCCATCAGCAATAAATCAAACGTATAGTGCATTGAAATATAAAAACAAAACAATGAAACCGTTTGAAATGGTATTCAGCAAACAGATGCAATTTACACCCCAAGTCCAGCCCCCAGCCCCCCCCCCCCCCCCGCCATTCCCCCACACCAACACAGCAGCAGCAGCCAACGCTCTTAGGAGCCACAGAGAGGCCACCACCAATCAACACATCACAGTGAAAAGTCCCCAAAAGGACATGGAGGTTCAAGAGATCCTCCCAGGTGGGTTCCGGGACTCCTTCTTAGATGATGGTGTAGTCCACAATGGCTGGAGCGGCGGAGGTCGAGGAGCCGATCCTGTAGGGGAATGGGATGCCTGACTGCGAGAGATAATACCCAGCTGAAGCAGCAACTTCTCGCCATCCTGGAATGTAGCAAACCCATAGGACTTTACCATTAACTTGAACTGTAGATGAAACAGGTAGGCCCAACGATATCTAATGCCCTTTTGAACCAAATGAGAGAGTAGTGGCTTGAGGGATCGCCGCTTCTGAATAGTGGCCAGAGAGACATCAGCAAAGATTTGTATCTTGTGCCCCGTAAGCTCTAGATCCGGATTCTCCCTGCCATACCGCATAACCGCTTCCTTGACCTGGAAAAAATGAGGCTTGACGATGATATCTCTAGTAGGCCCCCCTTGCCGGGGGGGGGGGGGATCAATGCCCTGTGAATACGATCTATCTCAAGATGAAGGTCATCAATGTCGGGCAAAGCAGACTGCATGAGGGTGTGTGCGCAGCTAGTGAGCTCCTTAACCGACTCAGGGAGTCTTCGAATGCGAAAATTGTATCGCCTGGCCCGATTCTCCAGATCATCAATTTTAGAGTATGCTTCCTCCAGGCGATCTTGCAAGTTGGTGATCATGTTAGAATTTTGGGAGACACTATGGGCTGTCGCATCAACTTTAGCCTCGATACTGTCCAGACGGTGGCCCAAGGCCTGATAATCCTGCTTAAGGTCAGCCGCCAATTTTGAGGTAGCTCTGTCCAGTTCGCGTTGCAGCAAATCTGCGAACCGAGCTATCAAAGTCGCATCACCCGAATATAGAGGCGGGTCAGGAGGAATTGTTGGCGAGGAAGCCGGGCTGTCATCTGCGGGCTCTGGACCACTATGCTGGCTGGAAAAAATGGCAGCGATCTCGCTGCTCAATGGCGAGGAGGCAGGGGAGTCATGGCCCAAGGAACAGGCCGAAGACTGGGACTCTGGTGGTACAGGGCTGGAGGGTGACTGGGGGGGCTGCAGGGAGTCACTCACCCCAGCTGATGATGCTACTGCAATCCTCCCTGGTCCAGTGTGGGAAGAGGAGCCCGTTTTCTCCCTCTGGGGGAGAGGTGCTGCCGTGAGAGAGGCAGAGGAGGCACCAGGAGCCGCGGGCGCCGATCCGGCCGCCATCTTGGATCTCCCAGTCCCCGCAGGGAGCCGCATCTGGGAGCCTCCACGGCTCTGTTTTTCCGGGCATTAGTCCAGGTGCCCGAGGTCCAGTTCAAGACAGGGGGAGGCCCCGAGAGTGAGGCAGCACTATGCCCTTATATGGGCTGCTATCGGCGCCGGAGATGTGCGGAGCTAATGCCGGGACATCCGATCCCGGCAGCCGCGCATGCGCACTCCCTTAATTCTACTTTAAATGACATTTAAAAAGAAAGAACAAAAGCAATCATTTCACAATGTATCTCAGCACGCGTTTTATGCCCACCTTATCGCTTGCCCGCTGGTGTGAATGAGCCCTACGAATGTACTTGCTTTCTTCGGCACAGCACGGTGAATAATTAAACCTAAACAAAAAGTCAAAATCAATACAGAAACCACAATGCCTTCTGAGCGATTTACTTCTTCTCCCATAATGCAAACAAAGACGCATATCAAAGCGAGAATTCCTTGAGAGAGCCTCGACGTTCCCCTACAGAGTATCTTCGTGACGGATTTTAATTGTATTAAATCTAAGTTGATGGTATTAAAGTCATATATCCATCCGCTAGGCTTGCAGCTCTCGTACATGGACCAGTCACCATGATCACGTTGACGGTGAATTACGGCTTGTCATTTCTGCATTCTTTGGCAGCTTTTCATGTACATAACAACATTTTTGAGAACATAATAACATTTATGGAATATCCTGCTGGCTCCAGACATCTTATCTTCAAAATAATAGGATTATTTCTATGGTTGCTTGGCAACACTTTTGCAGAAATTAAGAAATGGATGAATATTGTGGTTATTGTACTTTTTGCCATGAATCGTTAGTGGTCACTTAGAGAAGAATGGTGGAGGGGGGTGGTGGCCATATGATTTGAATAGGTCTTTCATTTACTGTTAATTGTTGCTGAGATTTTAGGATGTGATTTGTCATTACCTTCCATCTCATGTTCCATTTACCACCCTAGATCAATGTCTTCTAACAGTCTAAGCCAACAGACAAGAACATCACTGTTCCCTTATCAATGGATGGGCTGTATTCTTAACAAGGTCAGTAGGTTGTAATATCAGTAATAACACTAGTCCCTATGAAATGGATACACTACATTCTCAGTGATGTCATTGGTATATATTAAATGGATAGTCTACAATCTCAGTGATGTCATTGGTCTCCATTAAGTGGATAGGCTACATTCACAGTGATGTAATTGGTATCCATTAAATGGATAGGCTACATTTTCAGTGATGTCATTAGTCTCTAGTGGATGGATAGGCTACATTCTCAGTGATGTCATTGGTCTCTAGTGGATGGATAGGCTACATTCTCAGTGATGTCATTGGTCTCTAGTGGATGGATAGGCTACATTCTCAGTGATATCATTGGTCTCTAGTGGATGGATAGCTTACATTGCCAGTGATGTCACTGGTCTCCATTTAATGAATTGGCTTAATTCTCAGTGATTTCATTGGTCTCTGGTGAATGGATAGGCTACATTCTCATTGATATCACTGGTTTCTAGTGAATGGATAGGCTACTTTCTCAGTGATGTCATTGATCTTTAGTGAATGGATAGGCTACATTCTCAGTGATATCATTGGTCTCTAGTGGATGGATAGCTTACATTGCCAGTGATGTCACTGGTCTCCATTTAATGAATTGGCTTAATTCTCAGTGATTTCATTGGTCTCTGGTGAATGGATAGGCTACATTCTCATTGATGTCACTGGTTTCTAGTGAATGGATAGGCTACATTCTTAGTGATGTTATTGATCTTTAGTGAAAGTTTAGAATACATTCTCAGTGATGTCATTGGGATTTAATGGATGAATAGGTTACATTCTCAGTTATGTGTCACTGGTCTCCATTAAATGGATAGGCTGCATTCTTAGTGATGGCATTGGTCTCTAATGAATGGTTAGGCTACGTTCTCAGTGATGTCATTGGTCTCCAGTGAATGGATAAGTTACATTCTCAGTGATGTCATTGGTCTCCAGTGAATGGATAAGTTACATTCTCAGTGATGTCATTGGTCGCTAAACAATGGACAGGCTATGTTCTCAATTATGTCACTGATTTCTAGTGAATGGATAGGTTGTAATCTCAGTGATGTCACCAGTCTGTATGGAGTGCATAGGCCACATTCTCAGTGATATTGTTTGGTCTCTAGTCAGTGGATATTCTGCCTTTACAATGTTGTCACTTTTTTTTAGTAACTGGATAGGCTACATTCTCAATGATGTCATCAGTCTCTGGCGAATGGGTAGACTGAACTCTTAGCGATGTCACACGTCTCCATTGAATGGATAGGCTGCATTTTAGTGATGTCACTGTCTCTAGTAAATAGAGAATGGGCATACTAAACTATCTGTGATATCACCAGTCCCTGGTGTATGGATAGGCTGCATTCTAAAGCTGGCCATAGATGGATTGAACCTCAGTTGGTTCAGCGGGGACCGGCCAAGATTTAATCCACCGATGGGCAGGCTGGTTGTACCGATGTTGATCTATGGATCAACATCAGTACAATCAGCCTGTGAGATTTTTTACATACAACTACTGCTGGTGGCTATAGTAATCGTTGTGTCCTGCCGGCAGAGAATGCTCTCTGCTGGCAGAACACAATAGCTCTGCGGATGGGATTTCCCAATCAACACTGACTGCGTTGATGGGGGAATCCAGCGATTTTCTTTCCTGCAACCATGGGAAAATAGCATTATCTATGGCTTGCCTAAGTGAATCATTGGTGCCTTATGAATGCACAGTCTCAGTAATGTCATTTATCTCTAATGAATGGACAGGCTGCATTCTCAGTGATGTCATTGGCCTCTAGTGAAAAGATTGGTTATATTCTCAGTGATGTCACCAGTCTCTAGAGAATGGATAGGTTGCATTACAAGTGAAAAGAGGTACAGACTCCAGAGAGAGAGATATCATTTCCCCCTGTATAAATCATTAGTAAAACCTCATCTGGAATATGCAGTTCAGTTTTGGGCACTAATTCACAAAAAGAACATTGGGGAACTGGAGAAAGTACAGAGAAGGGCAACCAAACTGATAAGAGGCATGGAGGAGATCAGCTATGAGGAAAGGTTAGAGGAACTGAATTTATTCTCTAATGATAAGAGGAGATTAAGGGGGGGGATAAAATCAACATGTATAATACATAAGGGGGGGGGGATATGATCGCCATGTATAATACATAAGGGGGGATATGATCACCATGTATAATACATAAGGGGGATATGATCTCCATGTATAATACATAAGGGGGGATATGATCTCCATATATAATACATAAGGGGGGATATGATCACCATGTATAATACATAAAGGGGATATGATCTCCATGTATAATACATAAGGGGGGGATATGATCTCCATGTATAATACATAAGGGGGATATGATCGCCGTGTATAATACATAAGGGGGATATGATCTCCATGTATAATACATAAGGGGGATATGATCTCCATGTATAATACATAAGGGGGGATATGATCTCCATGTATAATACATAAGGGGGGATATGATCTCCATGTATAATACATAAGGGGGGATATGATCTCCATGTATAATACATAAGGGGGATATGATCTCCATGTATAATACATAAGGGGGGATATGATCGCCGTGTATAATACATAAGGGGGATATGATCTCCATGTATAATACATAAGGGGGATATGATCTCCATGTATAATACATAAGGGGGGATATGATCTCCATGTATAATACATAAGGGGGGATATGATCTCCATGTATAATACATAAGGGGGGATATGATCTCCATGTATAATACATAAGAGGGATATGATCTCCATGTATAATACATTAGGGGGGGGTATTATCTCCATGTATAATACATAAGGGGGGAAATGATCTATATGTATAATACATAAGGGGGGATATGATCTCCATGTATAATACATAAGGGGGGATATGATCTCCATGTATAATACATAAAGGGGATATGATCTCCATGTATAATACATTAGGGGGGGTTATGATCTCCATGTATAATACATAAGGGGGGAAATGATCTATATGTATAATACATAAGGAGGGATATGATCTCCATGTATAATACATAAGGGGGGATATGATCTCCATGTATAATACATAAGGGGGGGATATGATCTCCATGTATAATACATAAGGGGGATATGATCTCCATGTATAATACATAAGGGGGGATATGATCTCCATGTATAATACATAAGGGGGATATGATCTCCATGTATAATACATAAGGGGGATATGATCTCCATGTATAATACATAAGGGGGATATGATCTCCATGTATAATACATAAGGGGGGATATGATCTCCATGTATAATACATAAGGGGGGATATGATCTCCATGTTTAATACATGAGGGGGGATATGATCTCCATGTATAATACATAAGGGGGGGTATGATCTCCATGTATAATACATCAGTGGTTCATATAGTGAACTCAGTGTAGAGTTATTCACCCTGAGGTCATCACAGAGGACAAGGGGGCGCTCTTTACATCTGGAGGAAAAGAAATGTAATCTCCAAACACAGAAAGGTTTCTTCACAGTGAGAGCTGTGAAAATGTGGAATAGACTCACTCAAGAGTTGGTTCTGGCCAGCTCAGTGGATTGCTGTAGGAAAGTCCTGGATTCTTTCTTAGATACACAGAATATAACTGGTTACTAACATTTATAGGTAAATTTGATCCAGGGAATATCCGATTGCCTCTCGGGGGATCAGGAAGGAATTTTTTCCCAGCAGGAGCAAATCGGTTCATGCTTTGCTGGGTGTTTTTTTTTGCCTTCCTCTGGATCAACTTTGGGTATAGGATTATAACTTTTTTTCTATGGTTGAACTGGATGGACTTTTGTCTTTTTTCAGCCAGACTAATTATGTAACTTGTAACTATGTCACTGGATTTTGGTGAATGGGCAGGCTGCATTCTTAGTGATGTCACCAATTTGCAGTAAACAGATATGCTGCATTCTAGTCTCTAGTGAATGGGTAGGCATTCTTAGTGATTTCCGTGGGCTCTAGTGAAAAGATTGGTGGCATTCTCAGTGATGTCACTAGTTCATAATGAATGGGTAGGCTCAGGGGCGGACTGACAACTCATGGGGCCCCCGGGCAATAGGGGATCATGGGGCCCCTGTGTCCTTGCCCAAACTCAAAAAAGCCTATGGAAAAGGTACCAGGGGCATCTCATGGGGCCCCCTACTGACCCCGGGCCCTCGGGCAGTGCTTGAGTTTTCAATTGGTCAGTCCGCCCCTGGGTAGGCTGCAGTATCAATAATGTTACTAGTTAATTGCTGTATTTTCTCCCCACTCACAATATGTGTACCCCGGATATGGATGGGTCATGGACCACTCTAAATTCAGATTATGTCACATATATTTCAGTGTTTTGGAATCCTCATATGGTGGGAAGGTGGTCTATACAACTCATCAGTGTACAAGTAGAAATCAATAGAACTCCCAATACGGCTGGATACTGATGGAGTGAAATTGCTGCTTTCCTCTCCTGCCTGCTTTTCCTTTATTGGATTTCTGACAAGCAGAAACCTGATTGACAGTCGTTTTTCACTTAAACAACTCTGCATTCATTTCATACTCATTAGGAAGGGACCGAGTAAGCGGGGTATCTCTGCTCCAAGATTGATGAAGTCGATTGGAGAAATTTTAACACTGCTGAACCAAATCTGAATAATAAAAACAAAAATGTTAAATTGATTTTTCTGTATGTTCTGAGATTGATGTCATATCTTCTCCAATCTCTTAATATTTTTTTTACACCTTACAGGATGAAGATTATCAAAATAAGTTAACTGAGAAAGAGGCTATTTCTCACATTCACACAACAAATCTGTGCTTACAGTCTCAGTGAGGATGACTTTAACAGATTTACTGGATGCAATCAGATTGTGCTCAAATGTTAACTTATATATTGTAATAATATGGGGGTCCGGGTCACTAGCCCACTGACTTTGTAAAAACAAACAGTTTTTAATTGTTCCAAACAGTCAAAAACAAAAATAGTTTTCCTTCAGCACATCAAACAAAAACAGTCCAAACTCACATATACAGAAAGCAAAACTATAGCTCACCAGCAGTATAAACTAGTCCCATACCAGGGTTTAAGGTCCCAAAGTGTTTTGGGGGTCTAGAAAAGGGGGCCACAGGAACCCATGCAGTGTCTCAGTAGCCATACAGTCCACAGCCCTCTCAACACCTCATGGACACCTGCTGATTGCTTCCTGTCCTTTTCAGAGCTCTGATGCAGGCAGATTAACCCTTTCAGGACTAAAGTCCCTATAGTCGGGATTGTAGGCTCTTTCCCACCCAAAACCTCTCTGAGCCTCCGAATTCTGGGTCCCATACCAGAACAATCCTGGGAAGACTGTAAATCAGTTTTCTCCTTTCTACCTGATCTCTCCAGAACCTTTACCCCTGTATAGGTGAGAAAAATCCTGAATATTCCTCTTGTCTCTTCTCACCCCCTTTAAAGGGATCACAACCCAAATAGTGGGGACACACACCTACTTCCCTCCCTTTTAGTTAAATGTGTCAATGAATGCATTCTGTTATATCTGTTCATTAACCCCTCGCCTACCGGGCACTTATACCCCTTCTTTACCAGGCCAATTTTCAGCTTTCAGCGCTGTCACAATTTGATTGACAATTGTGCGGTCATGCAAGATTGTACCCATATGACATTTTTATCATTTTTTTCTCATAAATATAGCTTTCTTTTGGTGGTATTTAATCGCTGCTGGGCACTTTACTTTTTGCGCTATAAACAAAAATTGAAAAAAAAATTTCTTTGCTTCTATTATAACATTTTTCAAACAGTTAATTTTTCTCCTTCACTGATGTGCGTTGATGAGGCGGCACTGATGGGCATTGATAGGCAGCACTGATGGGCACTGATGGGCACTGATAGGCGTCACTGATAGGCAGCACTAATGAGGTGGCACAGATAGGCGGCGCTGACAGGCAGCACTAATGAGGTGTCACGAATAGGCGTCACTGATAGGCGGCACTGATAGGTGGCACTGATAGACAGTACTGATAGGTGGCACTGACTGGCATCACTGCTGGGCACTGACTGGCGGCACTGCTAGGCATTGACTGGCGCAACTGATGGGCACTGACTGGTGGCACTGACTGGCTGCACTGCTGGGCAGCACTGGTGGGTGGCACTGGTGGGCACAGGTGGGTGGCACTGGTGGGCACAAGTGATTGGCACTGGTGGGCACAGGTGGGTGGCACTGGTGGGCACAAGTGGGAGGCACTAGTGGGCACAGGTGGGTGGCACTGCTGGGCACAGGTGGGTGGCACTGCAGGGTGGCACAGGTGGGTGCACTGCTGGGCACAGGTGGGTGCACTGCTGGGCACAGGTGGGCAGAACTGGTGGGTGGCACTGCTGGGCACCGATCATCAGTGCCCTGATGATCAGTGCCGATCCCTGCTCTGACAACTGCTGGTTCTCGGCAGTACTTTCCTCATGCTCTGACAGCGTGAGGAAAGTGCAGCCGAGAACGGCAATTGCATTTCCCGGTGATCAGCGTGTCATTGGACACGGCTGATCACGTGTTAAAAGGCCGCTGTGATTGGCCTTTTACCACATCATGTGATCAGCTGTGTCCATAGGACACGGCGATCATGGAGATCGCCGGGTGCGCGCCCTCCCGGGGGCGCGCAGTAGAGCGCGTTTTGGGAGGACGTCATATGACACCCTCCTAGAACTGCAGTGTAGCCGTCATTCAGCTATCTGCAGTTGGCAAGAAGTTAAAAAAGAATTCCAGGTCTGGATATGTTATACATAGTTTCATTGGTACAGCTTGCACCAATGTAACTATGTATGCACCATACCTGGCCAATGCCCCTGAAAGCTGGTAATCACAGAAGAAGACATTTTTACTCCACTGATCTCCATTTGCTTCCAGGTCCCATGCTGAGAGGCTGCCCTGCTGCTTTGTGAACACAGGAGGTCGGCTACTTGGTACGAGTGCCATTCAGAGAATTTGCGTTTTCTGAATGAACGCAAAGCATTCTCTGATTGGAGAGGAGGAGCAGTGATGTTACATTCTCCACCTTGTCCAACCAAAGAATGCTTTGCATTCATTCAGAAAATGCAAAGCATTCTTTGAATGGTGCCTGTGCCCAGTGGCCGACCTCCTGTGTTCACAATGCAGCAGGGCAGCTGGCAGAGGACCACAAACAAAGTGGAGATCAGAGGAATAGCCGTAGCTACTTCAGTGATTTTTGAGTTTCCAGGGCATTGACCAGGTATAGTATACACATACAATGGGGAAAATAATTAATTTTATCCCCTGCAGATTTTGTAAATTTACAAAGAAATGAAGGGTCTATAATTTTTATCACAGGTGTATTTTAAATGATAGAGACAGAATATCAACCAAAAATTTAATTTTCTCCACATATTGTATACATTTCAGCCCTTAAATTAATGCTGATTTATCCACCCCAGCAATGTCAATATATCTTTGTGCTAATATTTGAGAACAGGTCCACTTCATATCATAACTGCCTTTTATTTCCTCCATCAGCTCATCTCCCACAGCTATTACCTTTTGTATCACTCAACCTTTCCTCCTAGATTGTAAGCTCTAACGAGCCGGGCCCTCTGTTTCCTCTTCTACCAAATTAGATTGTAACTGTAATGTCTGCCTTCATTTTGTACAGCGCTGCACAAACTGTTGGCGCTATATAAATCCTGTATAATAATAATAATAATATTAATATCAGACTTGATCAGTGTTTTTATGTAAAAAAACCCCAAAAACCTAAAAATTCTAAAAACATACAGTGGGGATCGAAAGTTTGGGCACCCCAGCTAAAAATTTGTATTAATGTGCATAAAGAAGCCAAGGAAAGAAGGAAAAAAATCTCCAAAAGGCATCAAATTACAGATTAGACATTCTTATAATATGTCAACAAAAGTTAGATTTTATTTCCATCATTTACACTTTCAAAATAACAGAAAACAAAAAAATGGTGTCTGCAAAAGTTTGGGCACCCTGCAGAGTTAATATCTTGTACTGCCCCCTTTGGCAAGTATTACAGCTTGTAAACGCTTTTTGTAGCCAGCCAAGAGTCTTTCAATTCTTGTTTGAGGTATCTTTGCCCATTCTTCCTTACAAAAGTCTTCCAGTTCTTTGAGATTTCTGGGCTGTCTGTCACGCACTGCTCTTTTAAGGTCTATCCATAGATTGTTGAGGTCAGGAGATTGTGAAGGCCATGGCAAAACCTTCAGTTTACGCCTCTTGATGTAATCCCCCGTGGATTTCGAGGTGTGTTTAGGATCATTATCCATTTGTAGAAGCCATCCTCTCTTTAACTTCAGCTTTTTCACAGATAGCATCAAGTTACCATCCAAAATGTGCTGAAATTTTATTGAATCCATTTTTCCTTCTACTTGTGAGATGTTCCCTGTGCCACTGGCTGCAACACAACCCCAAAGCATGATTGATCCAACCCCATGCTTAACAGTTGGACAGAGGTTCTTTTCATTAAATTCTGTGCCCCTTCTTCTCCAAACGTACCTTTGCTCATTCAAAAAGTTCAATTTTAATCTCATCGGTCCACAGAACTTGTTTCCAAAATGCATCAGGCTTGTCTATATGTTCATTTGCAAAGTTCAAACGATGATTTTTGTGGTGAGGATGTAGAAGAGGTTTTCTTCTGATGACTCTTCCATGAAGACCATATTTGTACAAGTATCTCTTTATAGTGGAATAGTTTACCACAACTCCAGTGTCTGCCAGATCTTTCTGGAGGGATCGTGCAGTCAAACGTGGGTTTTGAATTGTTTTTCTCACAATCCTGCGAGCTGTTCTGTCTGATATTTTTCTTGGTCTTCCAGATCTTGCTTTAACTTCCACTGTTCCTGATGACTGCCATTTCTTAATTACATTCCAAACAGAGGATCTGAAAACGCTTTGCTATCTTCTTATAGCCTTCTCCAGCTTTGTGAGCGTCAACTATTTTCAGTTTCAGTTTTCTAGACAACTGCTTAGAAGAACCCATGGTGCTGATTGTTGGGGCAAGGTCAGATGAGTCTGGGCATTTAAAACCTTTGAGATTGACATCACCTGGTCTTCCGAGACAATGATTGAGAACAATCCATGACACTGGCAGGTCTCAGCTTTGCAAAGGGGGCAGTGCATGCTATAAATTCTGCAGGGTGCCCAAACTTTTGCAGACGCCATTTTTTTGTTTTCTGTTATTTTGAAAGTGTAAATGATGGAAATAAAATCTAACTTTTGTTGACATATTATAAGAATGTCTAATCTGTAATTTGATGCCTTTTGAAGATTTTTCCATCTTTTCTTGGCTTCTTTATGCACATTACCGTATTTTTCACCGTATAAGACGCACTTTTTCTTCCCCAAAACTGGGGGGGGAAATGTCAGTGCGTCTTATAAGGCGAATATGGAGCGGCCGGTCCGGTATTTCCACCGCGGCCGTGTCAGAATACCGGGCCGGCCGCTCAGCTCTGCAGCGGGACCTTACCTGTTCCTCTATCCAGCGGCGTGCTGTCTTCCCGGCTTCTGCAGTGTGGGCTGGGCATGACAGCCGGGTCCCAAGTGCGCATCCGCGAGAAGCGGTGCGCTTTGTGAATGGTAAGGCGGTACCTGGGACACATGACAGATCCCAGAAGCCGCCGGACCAATCACAAAGCGCAAGTGCTTCTCGCTCATGCGCACTGGGCACCCGGCTGTCATGCCGAGCGCCATTACAGAAGCCGGGAAGACAGCGCGCGGCTGGATAGAGGAACAGGTAAGATCAAAAACTCTGCGGAAGTAAGAGCGGGTACCTGTCAAATTCAGGTACCCGCTCCCCACCTCCCCAAAGGTCAGCAGTCATCTGTACTGTCCGCAGTCTCTGGTCATCCCTGTGCTGTCCGCAGTCTCTGGTCATCCCTGTGCTATCCGCAGTCTCTGGTCATCCCTGTGCTGTCCGCAGTCTCTGGTCATCCCTGTGCTGTCCGCAGTCTCTGGTCATCCCTGTGCTGTCCGCAGTCTCTGGTCATCCCTGTACTGTCCGCAGTCTCTGGTCATCCCTGTGCTGTCCGCAGTCTCTGGTCATCCCTGTGCTGTCCGCAGTCTCTGGTCATCTCCTGTACTGTGTCTGCAGTCCATTTGTTCAGAATTTTTTTTCCTGTTTTCTGCCTCTAAAACCTAGGTGCGTCTTATGGGCAGGTGCGTCTTATACGGCGAAAAATACGGTAATACAAATTTTTAGCTGGGGTGCCCAAACTTTTGATCCCCACTGTAAATGCACATGCTAGGAATCCATATTGATCATTAGATATGCAGCATCTGCTTCCTACGTAGTAGAGCAGAACTAAGTAGGAAGCCTTTCCCGATGCAGGTCTATCATAACAGTATAATCTTTTCTCCAGAAATCCCAGGTTGTGCATGGAAGGCTGTCATTGAAATACGGAACAGCAAGGATGTACAATGCAAAAAAATCACACTAAAAAGTAAACTTCCTAATAACCACAACTCAGAAATGCACTCCTGTGTTCTTTTATATTCGTAGATATTTCAAGGGAATACATTTTCAATTCTGCCATCTATCCAGGCAAGTTTTTTTCCCCTGTAGGAACAGAAAGGCTTTCATTCTCCCACAAAATAGAATTAATGTTTTTATCATACTGATGGGACTACAGTAAAGAAAAATAAGAGGAATAGCAAAAATAGACAAGGCTTATCTTTGTTATCCAAAGCTCGGTGCCTTACAAAAAAATCACATTAAATGTGAAAGTGGACCAGTCATTAAAATTAATATTGCACAAGTGCACATCTGCAACCCCCCTTCCCCCCCCAAAAAAAAATACTTATTTCTTTTAAAAAATAAATAAATAAATAAAAAGCAGCTCCCTCCCAAGCTCCCTTGTCAGAGCGTATTGCTAAGAAGCATAGACCATGATGCAGATGATGCAACAGGGTAACAATATTAATCAGAGAGTAGCTGAGGCCCAATGGGTACTGGATGATCGGCCCAAACTGATATTGTTATAATAATGAAAGGTCAAAAATTCTCTCTGTATTGTTTTAATAATGGAGAGGCCATCGCTATAAAATCTCGGACAATTGGGGATCAAATAGCAGGGTGTTGCATCATTTGTATCATACACGTTGGGTCCATTTGGTCTTGCCTGGTGACTCCAGTGGTTACAACATCCCAAGTCTCCTGTTAGCCACATTTATGAACAGTGGCCTCTATCTGCATGGCTGTTTTTATACTTGGTAACTGTATGTATTCTTTGGACTGTCCATGGTAGATTAAGATGCTTGAATCTACCTGCATGCACCCATGAAGAAGAGAACTGATCTTGAAATGTGTCAGTTGTTATATGCCTTTTAGACTATAAGTTGCTATATTGCTTAGACTTTCCCTGTTTATGGATTTGTTACCTTTTTTACTTTTTAGATGTATATTTCATTGTAACAATATTTTAGAATATGTATAAATAAACTATAGCTTTTTTAACTTTTTCTGGATAGCCTCTTGGACATTTTGTGCTGTATAAATCCCTAAACCCAGAGGGTCTCTACTTTATTGATATTATTCGATATAGGTCCCTGCATTGGTCACCCCCTCTGCTATCTCAACAACCTTTTTTGGGCTAATCCAATTTTTTTCTTTTTCTGTACCCCCTTGCAGCCCCCTCAGATATTCCCTTCACATACCCTTGGAGACTACAGGAGGCCATTCTGAGAGTGGTGGGTGGGCAGAGCTGGCAAGCATCAGTAGGGGCATGGATGCCTGAACCCAGAAGAGAGAGCTCAATGACTGAGGGCACCAAGATGGCCACACAGGGCACAGACTATGACACCTGATCAGCAGGACAGCATTGAGCCCCTCCAAATGATTGAGTTCAGTTGTTTCTTGTGAAGGGTACAGTTAGTACTCCAGCATACAAAGACATTGTAGAAAATTATGCTCTTCCAACTTTGTGGTAACAGCTTGGTGAAGGCTCTTTTCTGCTTCTTGCATGACTGAGCCCCTGTGTACAAAGCCTGCTTCATAAAGACTTGTGTGTAGGCAGATGTAGTGAATTTTCTCCACTGCAGGTGGCGCTCATCCAGAGTGGCAATACAGCAGGAAGGGAAGTCAAGGAATGGTTCCCTTTCTATGGTTCCCTTGGTTCCCTCTCTGGTTGGCTGCACTGCATGCAGGTGACCCTAGTGGCCATCTTGGGCCATGCAAAGTCTTTTTAAGTCCCTGCCCCCACACACTTGTGAAGTGGCTAGTGTGGGGAAAGTGTACCCACCTGTCAGTGACATCACTAACGATAGGGAGAGGTTCCAGAGGAGTAGGGATAGCTCAAGGCCTACATCTATACTTCCTCAAGCTCCCTCTTAGGTTGGACCGGCCAGGTTGCGTTTCACTTCCCTTGGCAGGTGCAGTCTGCAGCTTGGGCCTATGACCGCTGACTCTTCACTAGTACTATAAGGCCCCTAGTTGGGTGGGCTCCCCGCAGGGCTGTTGTACTGTTTTCAAGTTCTTCAGTACATCAGTTATTTCACTCCGGATCTCTGTGTAATTACCGCCACCCCATGTTGCACCTACCCAACAAGTGTAGTGTGTGGGAACTCAAATGGCCTGCACTGAGCCCTGACCTCAACCCCACCAATTGCAAGCCAGGTCTTCTCATCCAACATCAGTACCTGACCTCAAAAATGCTATTTTGCCTGAATTGCCACAAATTTCTACAGGCATGCTCTAAAATTCTATATAAAGCCTGGGGCTGTTACAGCTCTGACGAAGAAGGAACATCCTTCGAAACGCTGATCCCTGAGTGTCCACCCCTATGATGGGACTCGCGCAGGTCTTACCATTCCATAGTTCCTTTGAGAACTGACATGCTTGAAATACTTCTTTGTTTGTAAGTATATTTTTGTATTCAATAAAATTGGTTTACTGAGGTAATGCGCAAGGTTGGTGCGCTTCTTTTTTGTCTTTGCTTCACAGTATTGGTCGGGCTTCCCCAGCCTTGTTTGGAGCTGCACAACCCCATATGCAAAGGTGGTCGAATTTTTTCAAGTTCTGGTTCCATCCATCCACCTCCTTTGGGTCTTAGAGTGCAGTAGAGTTTGTTTCTATTTGCTGTTACAGCCACAACAGGGGAGAGGGGATAGTGGGAGGTGGTGTGAACTTCAAATTAAGGACAATGGTGATGGTCAGGTGTCCATGTTATTGGCTGATTGACTGTTGTACCCACCCAAAAAAGTGTAGTGTGTGGGAACTCAAATGGCCTGCACTGAGCCCTGACCTCAACACTAACAATTGCAAGCCAGGTCTTCTCATCCAACATCAGTACATGACCTCAAAAATGTTCTTTTGTCTGAATTGCCACACATTTCTATAGACACACTCTAAAATTCTACATAAAGCCTGATCAGGGCTGTTACAGCCACAACAGGGGAGAGGGGATAGTGGGAGGTGGTGTGAACTTCAAAATAAGGACAATGGTGATGGTCAGGTGTCCATGTCATTGGCTGATTGACTGTTGTACCCACCCAAAAACGTGTAGTGTGTGGGAACTCAAATGGCCTGCACTGAGCCCTGACCTCAACACTAACAATTGCAAGCCAGGTCTTCTCATCCAACATCAGTTCCTGACCTCAAAAATGCTCTTTTGCCTGAATTGCCACAAATTTTTACATACACATTTTCAAATTCTATATAAAGCCTGAGGCTGTAACAGCCACAACAGGGGAGAGGGGGTATTGGGAGGTGGAGTGAATTCCATATTTATTTATTTTCATTTATTTATTACAGGTACTTATATAGCGCTGTCAATTTACACATAGCTTTACATATATATTGTATATTCACATCAGTCCCTAACCCTCAAGGGGCGTAAAATCTAAGATCCCTAACATATTAATGACAATGGTGATGGGCAGGTGTCCACAAATGCTTGATGTACAAAGTGTATGGAAAAACACTAAACCAATAACAGGCAAAAATTTGTAAAAACACCATTTGCATTTCAAACTGGCCCTTAATATTACCTTGCAATTGTCCTAAAATCAGTATTTTCAGTATAAATTAATCATTAGTGCCTGAAAATGTTTAGTACTTTAGTATGTTAAGCTGACCATGGAGATTTTACAAGGGTTGGACTGTGCATAAGCTTCCCGTTTGATTTCCCCAAGTAACCAAAGACCTAGACATCTGGCCATATCATTGGCTAATTGACTGGGATCTGTTCAGATTGACTGATCCAAAGTTACTCTGTTTTTTCCGCTCTCATAATATTGCTAATATAAATGTAGGTTAACATTTGAGCTTAGGGTGATCGCCCTGGCATAAAGTTGCTAAAGGCATATTGTATACTGCTCAGCCAAAAAAAAAACAGGCTTATTTTTTTGTGAGAAATAACTTTTCTTTAAGGTATAGAGAGGTAGCATCTCTGTAGGTTCTTTATTTTTCTTGTTCAAACATTTTTATTAACAAGAGAGAAAACTTTAACAACACAACCAAGGAGACTTTGTTGATATACATTGGACATTGAAGAGGCAGTAGGACAATGAAGAAAAATGAATGAGGATCACATTACAGATGTCTATACAATTCTAGCAAAAGCAGGAACATAAGAGTCGGCAATAGATGACATTATCATGCCAGCCAATCAAAGTAACGTCTCCTAAGTGCATTTAAGAAGTAGGGGGAAGTTTGGAGGGGGATCAGATGGGGGAGGAAGGGAGGGTATGGGAAAAGCAACAATAACATTGACTCCATGAACAATCGACTAGTTTACAGCAGACTCTACGTGTTGCCCACGAAGGACTATTGACAGTATCCTAGGCGCACAGTATAGAAATCAAGGGAGAAGGAGTGATTCATCAAAGTTAGGCGGGAGGAAGCGCTCTACCCAGGGGTTCCATATGTGCAAAAATTTAGGGATCGTGTCTAGAACTGTGGCTTCCACCTTTGCATGTATCATGGCTTGTGTTATTCTGGTTTTGACGGCAGCAACACTAAGGGTGGGGGATTTCCAGGATTTCGCTATAACCTGCTTAGCCTCTGTTGTAACTTGCATAAGGAGCTTGAATTGCGAGTTGGAGATGCCAGGGGGGCACTGATTGAGTAGGGCTGTTGTTGGATCAGGTCGTAGAGTGATAGCGCTAAGTGTAGATAGCATGGTGAAAATTTCATCCCAAAAGACTCGGGCCACTGGGCATTCCCACCACATATGGTAGTAGGTTCTTTATTTTTAACAATTTTAAGTTTTTCAATAAGAAGCAATATTCTTTTCTGGAAAATCCCTTATTCAAAAGTTGTTTTTTTGCGCTGGCTATGCCTTCAGTTTTCCTCAGCGGCAGTTTTTGCTCCATCTCCAGTGTCAGGCAATTCAAAAACGTACTGTAGATGCATCAATTAATTGTGTTTTTTTCACTGGATGTCATTGTGTAACCTTGTCACATCATTGTGTTCTATTTGTAGCCCCATCTTTCTGTACAGCCAATGAATCATTCACCAATATAGTATATTCATCATCTATATTTAATTGGCTCTTAAGAAAAAAATTTTAGCAAAGGAGATGCGCCAACGTCTGCCAGGAATACTCATTGTGAAATCATCAATATTGTTTAAACCTATTTTAGATGTAAATTGTGTCCTACATGGGTTTAATTTGTGAATGCTTGGGATTTCCTCAAAATACTTTGAGTTTCCAAGAATGGAAATGACGCACATTGCAGAAGCTGTGAAAATAGATCAGTTACATTGATTTCTATGGCTGTCAAGGACCTGGAATAAGCAAGACAGCAGGATATGCAATGCTGCTCTATAAGTGCAGATGTTATGGGTGAAACATTTCGTTTGCCATCAATCTGCCTTTAGTGTGGGCTAAGCAAAACTTAATTATCATTTCAGTTAAAGTTTATGTGAGCCCTCACCTTGTAAAACAGCCCATTCAGTTTAAACATGAAGTTTAGACATGAAAGGGAAAAAATGTATGGATATAAAAAACATTATACATGTATTATTATTATTATTATTATTATATATTTTTCCCCTTTTGAATAAGTGATGACATACCCTCTGCTTTCAGCTGCAGAGGAAGCTCAGAGAGGTGGGGGGGGGGAGAAACAGCAGCACACTGGTCTTCCCAATGAATGGCTGTGTGTGGGATGTGGGGGGTGATGGTGCGGTTTTAGGAAAATTCTGATCATTGGAGGAGAGCAGACTGAGTACTCAGCCCAGCTAGAGTGCTAACCATGCTGCGCTCTCATGCCTAATGTGGTCAGTTTTTAATAGGAATGCAAAGGGACTGGCAGGAACATCAGGGAGTTCACACAAAGGAAGCAATATAAAGAGAGCAGGATACTTTTTCATACAGGTACAAGGTACAGAAGGCACATATCAGAAATATGAAATGTTTACATATTCTTTAAAGTATCTACATGCTATGTGGTCTTAGGAAGGGAAGAATGGGAAAGGGAGAAAACGAATGGAGGAAAGACAAGAAAAAAGAAGGTAAACAGGAAAGAGGAGCAGGAGAGGAGAGAAAAGGGAAGGGAGAAAGAAGAAGAGAGTAGGGGAGAGGTTCAGGAGACGGGAGTAGGAGAAGAGACAAGGAGAGCAGGACAGGAGGGAAGAGGCGGAGGAGAGGAGAGAAGGTGAAGAGACAAGGAGAGGAGGACAGGAGAGAGGAGAAGGAGAAAAAACAAGGAGAGGAGGACAAGGAGGGGAGAGGTTAAGGTGAGGGGAGAAGGAGAAGAGACAAGGAGAAGAGGACAGGAAGGGTGAAGCTGAGGAGAGTGGAGAAGGAGAAGAGACACGGAGAGGAGGGCAGGAGGGATGAGGTTGAGGAGAAGGGAGAAGGAGAAGAGACAAGGAGAGGAGGACAGGAGGGAGGAGGCTGAGGAGAGGGGAGAATGAGAAGAGACAAGGAGAGAAAGACAGGAGGGGAGAGGTTGAGGAGAGGGGAGAAGGAGAGACAAAGAGAGGACAGTAGGAGAGATGTTAAAAAGAGGAGCGAAGGAGAAGAGACATGGGGAGGAGGACAAGAGGGATGAGGTTAAGGAGAGGGAAGAAGGAGAAGAGACAAGGAGCAGTCAACAGGAGGGGAAAAGTTAAGGAGAGGGGAGAAAGAGAAGAGACAAGGAGAGAAGGACAGGAGAAAAGAGGTTGAGGAGAGGGGAGAAGGAGAAGAGACAAGGAGAGAAGTACAGTAGGGGTGAGGTTGAGGGGAGGGGAGAAGGAGAGACAAGAGGACAGTAGGGGAGATGTTGAGTAGAGGAGAGAAGGAGGAAAGACAAGGTGAGGAGGACAGGAGAGAGGAGGTTGAGGAGAGGGGAGAAGGAGAGACAAGTAGGGGATAGCAGGGGAGACATTGAGGAGAGGGGAGAAGGAGAGACAAGGAGAGGACTGTAGGGGAGATGTCAAGGAGAGACAAGGAGAGGACTGTAGGGGAGATGTCAAGGAGAGGGGAGAAGGAGAGACAAGGAGAGGTCAACAGGAGGGAACAGGTTGAGGAGATTGAAGAAGGAGAAGAGACAAGGAGAGGAGGACAAGGGTGAAGAGGTTAAGGAGAGGAGAGAAGGAGAAGAGACAAGAAGAGGAGGACAGGAGGGAGGAGGTTGAGGAGAGGGAAGAAGGAGAAGAGACAAGGAGAGATGGACAGGAGGGGTGAGGTGGAGGAGAAGGGAGGAGAAGAGGCAAGGAGAGGTCAACAAGAGGGGAGACATTGAGGAGAGGGAAGAAGGAGAAGAGAGAAGGACAGGAGATGAGAGGTTGAGGAGAGGGGAGAAGGAGAAGAGACAAGGAGAGCAGGACAGGAGGGGGGAGGTTGAGGAGAGGGGAGAAGCAGAGACAAGGAGAGGACAGCATGGGAGACGTTTAGGAGAGGAGAGAAGGAGAAGAGAGAAGGAGAGGTCAACAGGAGGGAACAGGTTGAGGAGAGAGAAGAAGGAGAAGGGACAAGAAGAGGAGGACAGGGAGGAAGAGGTTAAGGAGAAAAGCGAAGGAGAAGAGACAAGGCGAGGAACAGAGGAGGGACGAGGTTGAGGAGAGGGGAGAAGGAGAAGAGACAAGGAGAAGAGACAATGAGGGAGGAAGTTGAGGAGAGGGAAGAAGGAAAAGACACAAGGAGAGGAGGACTGGGGGAGAGCCTGAGGAGAGGGGAGAAGGGGAGGAGACAAAGAGAGGTCAACAGGAAGGGAGAGGTTGAGGAAAGGGGAGAAGAAGAAGAAACAAGGAGAGGAGGACAGGAGGGAAGAGGGAAATGGGGATAAGAGGAGGAGAGACAAGGACAGAAGGGAGGAAGAAGAAAAGGGAGGGGAGAAAGAAGGAGCAGAGAGTAGGGGAGAGGTTCAGGAGAGGGGATAAGAAGAAGAGACAAGGAGGGGAAGACAGGAGGGAGGAGGTTAAGGAGAAGGGAGAAGAAGAAGAGACAAGGAGAGGACAGGACGGGAAAGGTTGAAGGGAACGGAGAAAGAGAAGAGACAAGGAGAGGAGAACAAGAGGGATTAGGTTGAGGAGAGGGGAGAAGGAGAAGAGACAAGGAGAGGAGGACCGGAGGGGTGATGTTGAGTAGAGGGAAGAAGGAGAAGAGACAAGGAAAGGAAAACAGAAGGGAGGAGGCTGAGGACAGGGGAGAAGAAGAGACAACGTGAAGACCTGGGGGGGGGGGGGAGGGGGTTTGAGGAGAGGGGAGAAAGAGAAGAGACAAGAACAAGGAAGATGAAGCGAAAACCAACAGCAGCAGAGATTTAGAGGGGAGTAGAGAAAAAGCAAAATAAGAGGAAGGTCAAGAGCAAAGGGGGAAGAAACAAGAGCAGAGGACAGCAGCAGAAAAGAGGGGCGAGTAAGAGGAACAACAAGAAGATAGGGGAGTCATAAGCAGAGTAGAGGAGAGCAAGCGAATGGGAGAAGTTATGAAAGGAAGAGGAAAGACAAAAGGAATGAAGGAGGAAAGTAAAAGAAAAGAAAGAAGAGCAAGAGGAGAGACAAGAGTGAAATAATTGGAAAAAAGAGAATAGCGACAAGAGAAGATGAGAGGAAGGGAAAGAGTGGAGGAGAGGAGATAAGAAAAAAGAAGGGGAGATGATAGGAGAGAGAAAAAACGGTGAGCTGATTGAAATTAAGAGGGAAGGGATAATAGAAGAAGAGAGAAAAGAGTGTAGAGTGGGAAAGGAAATGAGGACAGGAGAGGATAGAAAATAAACAGAAGACAAAGAGGGGAGAAAGGAAGAGAAGCATATGTCCTACAACTGTGATCACAAAGGCATATAGTACCTCTTACTGCCCAAGCAGAGTAGCAGTTTATGAGGGCCATTACTCTACTTGGCTGCTTGGCTGTCCTACGACTAGCACAGATTTGTTGATGATATGACAATATAGCACTACAGTTTGGCGTTTGTGAATATACACAAATATATACATCTTCCCTTCATTTTCTATTCTCTCCTTTATATACATAAAGAGACAAAAGAGAGAGAAAAAGAGACCCATTAGCAACATGTTATAATTCTACTTTCTCACAAAGACCCAGCATGTGTACTCCGCTAGAAATTGGCTAAAAGAAAATTTGGTTCAACAGAACAACAGAAGGAAATGTAATTAAAGAATTTCAAACAATGAACCTTGTTCTTGTGAAATCTTAATGAAGCTGTTTACTACTTTGTTAGGTGGAGAGGGGATATATTGTTCGGTGAAGGGGACGACGCAGGTGTTCTGCCGTTGAACGCCTAATAGCATAGTTAGAAGTCACAAAATGATGCTTGTAGTCTCCTTCATTCAAAATCCTCATTATGCAATTATCATATTATGTTAGCACCTGCACTTCATTCCTGTTATGCTGTGCACATTGCTTCATGTAATTGTTACTGGTAAGGTATCGTCAGGAGATGAATTCAGCGCTCATCATGAGAATTAACCACCATAATTGTTGCTTGATATTCTCCATGCTCGTTGCTTTATTGTCTATGCTATAGCTTTCAGCGCTCAGCACTTACTATTACTTATAGTTATATCATTTTTCAGAGGTCAGAGTCAACTAGAGCTTGACTAATTTGTAGGTGGATTTTCAATTGTTCTGTAAACATTATATATTTCCATTGACACATGACATGGTCCATCAAAGAAGACCTCCTGCCCAACATTCACTCACTGACTTCTGGTGACTATGTCTTAAGTTCACAACTTCTGTAAAAATATCTACTTTTATGGGACTTCCATGGAAATTCTGATATAAATGTAGCATTACTCCCTTGGGAGTTGCTGAGTTTTGGGCCCCCCTTAAGCTCTGCACAGCCAGGCAACATACATTTTTCCCTGCTTTGCAGACTGGACTCAACGAACAGTCCTTGAGCTTGGTTTTGTGATTTTGTTAAGGGGTAAGAACTTGGATGGGGTCTAGGGGTATTTGGGATGCCAGAGGCACTGTAGAACTTGAGGGCAAACTCCTCAAGAACTATGTACAAAAATGTTAATAGCAACATTCTCTCTTTAAGGGGTACCAAAGCCCCTTCGGTGTACCTCCACAGAGCCTGGATGATTCTTCCTCTTCACCCAGCTGCCTTGAGGGTATACCTGGGTAAGGGAACTCAGAAGCTGCCAATTTAAAGCAGCAGTCCTGAAGGAGAATCTAGTTAGGTTTTCCATCTGACTGCCCTCTCCCCTTATCTGGCCCCGAGGTGCAACACACACTGTCCTTTCCTGTCAGCTTGGTGGATTGGAGGCTGCCTTCAGGACTTATGTTCGGCTGTCTCCTTCCCTGCTACTCAGCATGTCCTCCCTAGGAAACAGTGGTGCAGTGGCGGTCCTCTTTTCCAGCAGCTGCCTGTAGGTAGGCCCCCTTCCACGCTCCAAACTCCAGCTCCTCACTCCATCTTTCACCTGACACTACACACCTCCCCCTAAGCTCTGCCACATTTGAGTGTTGCCTTGGTCACAATGCCCAGCCTCCTGCCAGGAAGTTGGACAAAGTTCCTCAAACATGCAGATCTGGGCCTCCTCCCCTCCTCCAGAAAGCTCTAAGGTTTCTGGAGAGGTGGGAGGGCTCTTGAAGCCCTGACCTGATAGAGCCTCCTAGCCTGTCCTGAGGTGAATCCCTGACTCACTCACAGACTGACTCATCCCAGGCTGCTACTGAGCCTCTACCTAAAAAAAGAAAAAAACAAACAGCCTATCTAGCTAACCTGGAGGGTGTTAAATATAGAAAACAATAATGAAAAAGAGCTGCTTCTTATGCAGATAACTGCATAACAAACAATTTTTTTTACATAGAAAGTATAAAGACACACAGACAAGTTAAAAACAAAGGTATACCTACTAGTTTTTTAGTAGGAAGCCCTATAAAAGTAAAGATTTTTATAGAGGTTATGTCTTGAGCTTTTCTGCTCTGGGCTCTAGATTTGTTTTTCATTATGGTGATATTGAGCCCTTGTAGATAGCCAACTTGGAGCTCCCTAGGACGCAGAGCCTAAGCCCCAGCCTGCTTCATTACCAGAGACCCTGATGATGGGGATGGACTTGTAGCAAGCTGGAACCAGGTTGTAGCCCCAGGTACAGCCAGCTGAGGGTATGGAGAACACTCGCTTGTGCAGAGTACATACAGCAGGAGACAGAAGGAAATCCAATTCACAAGCCGAGGTCAGGGCAGATGGCAGGCAAGCACAGACGGTATAAAAAGTCGGGGTTGGTACATGGGCAGGGGCGGATTGACAACTCATGGGGCCCCTGGGCAATAGGGGATCATGGGGCCCCTGTGTCCTTGCCCAAACTCAAAAAAGCCTATGAAAAAGGTACCAGGGGCATCTCATGGGGCCCCCTACTGACCCCGGGCCCTCGGGCAGTGCCCGAGTTTCCAAATGGTCAGTCCACCCCTGTACATGGGTTAATTATGCAAGGCTTTTGAACTTTGAGGTCTGCTTTCAAATTTGGTCTTTGTTCTGGGTGTCAGATGTCTATGATAGGGAGTCCTTTTAGATCACCAACTTGGGATTCCCCCAGAGGACAGAGTCTAAAAGCCTGGTACACACTACTAGGTTTTCTTACATTCAACCCAGCGGGCAGAATGAAAAAAAAAACCTGACAGCTCAGGAGGAGCCGCTGTACTAACTATCTAATGTTAGTACAGCGATCTCCCCTGCTGTGCTATTGTGTCCTGACAGGGAGGATGCCTCCCCCCTCACCACTGGCTGAGAGTGCTGAGCCCAAGCCGATTGGCAAACCTTTTCCGGTCATGCCGCTTTGACAGAAACCAGACAAACACCTTCTCTCAGACCGGCTGCCATATACACAGGCCATTTGGCTTGTGTTTACTAGGCTTAAGCCCCAGCCTGCTTCTTCACCAAAGCCCATGATGGCGGGGTGGACTTGCAGCAAACTGGAACCAGGTCGCGGCCCCCAGCTACGCCCAGCTAGGGATGCTAAGACCACTCGTGTGTGCAGAGTACAAATAGTAGAAGACAGAAGGAAATCCAGGAGACCAGCCAAGGTCAGGGCAGGCATAGGACTGCCACCTCATTACTTTACAACTGAACACATATTAATTCCACAGGTTATATGGCTGATTAAGATGGTAATTAAACTCAGTGACTTATCTGCAACAAATTAGTCTCAGAACCTGTGTAATTAATATGTTTTCAGCTTTAAAGGGATGAGGTGGCAACCCTAGGAAGGCAAGCACTGGCAGTAGACAAATCCGGGGTCGGTACATAGGAAGTCGGCCAATGAATATGCATAATAGTAGGCAAACGGGCTCAGAGAACTGGGAAGTTGCTCAGGCAACACAGGTTGTGCTAATCATGTCTTATGTAGACAAGCAAACTGGAAGGTGATCCAGGAAGTGATGGAAGGTAAAGGAAATATAAACTCATAGAACAGATTGCTACACCCATAGGTGAGTACAGAAGCCAAAGAACACATATAAAATTAATCACAGGACTAGAAGAAGCACTGCAGCAAGGAATTACACTGGCAGGAAAACTGCAGGCTAAAACGTGACACTGGGCCTTCAGTCCATTGGTTTCATTGTTGGGGGAATACTAGATAGGATTCCCAACCCAGGTTGACAAATCAGACCATTCAATGCTCTGTCAATCTTATCACCACCAGTGCTAATGTTTGCTTTCGTTATAACTCCTTTCAGTTTCTTTCTTGCCACCTGTGTCCCATTTGGGAGATTTTGTCTTCACTCCCTGTCCCATAGCCAAAACATAATGTGAAAGGAAATTCTTCCAAAGAGATGGAATCCCTGGCTGCCCCGGGAATAGTGTACTCATTGGAAGAATCCTCTTCTATTACTGTTCTGGTGACAACCCAAAATTAGGGACTTTCTCTAAGTTTCACTCTCAGAAGGGCCGGTGCTAGACCAGCTACTTGTGCCCCCCCCCCCCAATAAACAAATACACAAATTTAAAAACAGTTGAGAAAATTAAATAAAAAAAACATGAAACTGCTAAATTTCTATTTGCAAAAATAAATGCCATAAGATTCCACCAGCACCAATATTACAGACAAAATATATATTAGCCAAATATAAATTAACTGTATTAGCCAATCAGACAGAGAAACAAGAAAAAAAAAGACAGAGTTACAAAACTCCACAGTGATCAGCAGCCACCACGCGGCTTGCAGAAATTAGCTGCAAGACCTGATTAGCTGCGAGAGCCGGCTGCCTCCCATTACTTTCAATAGGGCTGCCTACTTACAGCTAGGGTTCTCGCAGCTAATCACAGGCAGGGTGCAGGTATGAATTCCCCCTAAAAACCTGACACGTGTTTTGATCCCTCTCTATTCAATCCACTTCACTCCAAAAAAAAAAGGTTTAGCCTTTAGCTATACTTAAAAGAGGGCAAAATTAACTACAGGCATACCTTGGTTTATGAATTTAATGCATTCTGTGGGACTTTTCGTATTGCGAAAAATTTGTACACTGAAACAATGTCTCCCATAGGAATGCATTGAAAGCCAATTAATCCATTCCAGAGGTCAGAAAAAAGTAAAAAAAAAAGTCTTTTTATCTGTTCAAAACTCTTTATAAAGTGCACTTTAAAGGCATAATACTGTACAGCAGTGGTTCTCAACCTGTGGGTCGCGACCCCTTTGGGGGGGTCGAACGACCCTTTCACAGGGGTCCCCTAAGACCATCAGAAAACACATATTTCTGATGTGTAAAGAGCAGCTACTGTGTAGAAAGCAGCTGCTGTGTTGAAAGCAGCTACTCTGTTAAAAGCAGCTACTGTGTTGAAAGCAACAGTATTGGAGGTAAAACGACACTCATGAATTATAATTACTGGGTAAATAATTTTATGGTTGGGGGTCACCACAACATGAGGAACTGTATTAAAGGGTCACGGCATTAGGAAGGTTGAGAACCACTGCTGTACAGGGACAAGATTAAAAAAAAATGTGTAAATGCATTGAAAACCAATTAATCAGTTCGCATTGTGAAAAAAATTTGTAAACTGATGCATTATTTTCAATGGATTTTCATTCGTAAACCAAAAATTATTTTAACCGAGGCATTCATAAACTGAGGTACGCCTGTATACTTCATGTCTGTGCGGAAGCAGTGGTCTCTCTGCAGAGGTCCGACACCTTCCCCCCTGCTGAGTAAGAACAAGGGATCTCCAATCAGCAGTGAGCATGAGCTTTGCTGATTGGGAAGCTCTAGCTCTTTCTCAGCAGAGGGCTAGCTTGACCTTTGCAGAGAAACCACTGCTTACACAGCAGAGAGCGATCGCTCTTCTCTGTGGCACGCTTGCAGGAGGCAGGCTTTTCTACAGGCTGTGGCTGTTTTTCAAAGAAAAGAAACTGTAAGAACTCCCTTTGTTTTGATGTACCCAGAAAGTTCAATCAGGAATTCATTGTTCTAGCAACGTTGAAGCAAACCTGTGGCAACTACAAATATCTGCTTATCTTTATTGTATAACTTGAATAGCTATTGAAACTGAACTCCTCTGTAGCTAACTCGAAATGCTTGAAATCCTAATTGCTTGGCAACTGAGCTATCAATCTCTTGAAATCTCTACAACAAAAACCTTTCATGACTGCAATTCGTTTTTCCCAACAAAACCCTCAGGAGGGTTATTTTATATCTTTTTACATATCTCTGAAAAACACTTGTGTGACACGGGCCTAAATATTGAAACATGGATTAAGACGGTGGCTCTGGAGGATACCCCATCAAATATCAATCAGCAATGGCAGCTCCCATGATACAGTCCTGATGGTTTCCTTTTAACAGAAACTAAGGCTGATTTATGAAAGGTGAGGCTGCCATGGCATTGTTGCAACCAATCAGCCTCATCTTTCAGATCACACAATCAAATTAGCTGCTAAGCGCAACAGACCTACTTTTGTTCAGTTCTCCTTAATCAAATGCTTTAAATGCAGCGCATCATGCGCACAGCGTTAGACGATCTTCAAAGCCTTTATAACATGTACCAGGGACGTGAATTAAAAAAAGGGAATGTATCAGGCTTTTTCTATGAGTAACATAAGGGATCATAAACATGAATGCCAATAGAGAATGTCCTGATCGCACTCCAGGTGTCACAGAATTGTCGCCAGGGCTCAGCGAATGACATTTCTCAACCAAATGGCTAGCTAGTACTCTTTTGTCAGAGGAGCTCCTGTTCTCTTTACTGGCTGTAAAAAAATTACTAGATCCACGAAGTAAGTTTGAAGTAAGTCAGTTTTACCATAACAACCCTCGTGGAGGCCCACATGTCTGGACTTTAGCTGATAACTGCTGCAGAATTGTTTTCTTTGTTGCTGCTGTATTATCCTTCTGCAGTGTAGACAGGGCTAAACTGAATATTCATTAATGCAGAAGTATAGCAGCCATCTTGTGGCCAGGGCCTACTCATCCTGCACAAGGAGGTACCTTTTGCATGCGTACCCAGGACCAGATGGGGTTGCATTCATGTGAAGTCAACATTGTCTCAGTACCCAGGCATAGAGACGAGCCATACACAGTGTGCAGTAGTTGAATGTCTGTCTCTAAAACATGCTGCACACCTCATTGATGAATGTCTGAATTTAGGAGTAACACTGCTGAACCAATGCCCTCTCCACCAGTCTAGTGTACCTAAGTCAGCTCACTCCCAGTGACAGAATGGGATCTTGCGGTGCACTAGCATAGACCTCATACATTCACTTAGTTGACTGCTTCTGCTCTTCTGTACCATGTGGCTAGACTGTGGGTCTCCATAACGCTGGGTCGGTCCCTAGATACGTTTGAGGGAGACCGACCACTACGGAGGGAGCAAGGACACCGTTCCCCCCTCGCTACCGGAGGACTCAACACCATGCCAGGTACTTCTTGACAGGCTGGTAATCACTTTCCACCAGTCCTTGGTTACCCATGGTTTTTGCTACACCTTCTGCCAAGTTAACCCTTTGTAGTGGCCTTGCTTCTGTACCCCTTCTGTGCTTTACAGGCCTTGTTCTTTCATATGCCATGAACCATCATGCACCCCTTTAGAGCAACTTCAGACCAGGCTTTAGAACAGTTCAAGAACGTTAATGGTACTTCCATGGAAGTATAAAACCACCTAGATGATCAGGTATCTATCATTTTGGATTATAATGTGCATCATAAAAGAATCGAGAAAATCTTCAAGAAACATTGGCCTATTCTTCAATCGGATCCTGTTTTGGAGAAGGTTATACTGGCCAAACCAAAATTTATATACAGGAAGGCCCCTAATATTAGAACTCGTCTAGTTAAAAATGTGATTGATCCCCCCCAAACCAACCTAAGAACTACTATCATAGACCTAAAAGGCTTTTACCCATGTAAAACCTGCTATGCGTGCAAGGAGACGAAAGGGTTTAATTTAAGGAGGAAACAATTCCAAGCAACAACAACAGGAGTAACTTATACCATTAAAGATTTTATATCGTGTCAGACGATGGGTGTAGTTTATTGTCTCCAATGTGAATGTGGATTACAATACGTGGGAAGGACAAAGAGACCTATGTGGAAAAGGATTAGAGAACATGTCCAAAACATCAAAAAAGGTCATACAAAACATAGCGTCTCCAGACATTTTGCTATCCACCATCATTGTGATCCCTCAAAACTTAAATTCTGGGGTATAGAGAAGTTCCATAACCATTGGAGAGGAAATAATAGCCATTAGTCAGGCAGAATCAAAATGGATCTTCCTGATGAGGTCCCAATGTCCAAGAGGCTTGAATGTGGAGTTCGATTTAAATTGCTTCATTAGCAATTTTTAGGTTAGGTTTAGTCTCCCCTCTATTTATGACAATAAGGATACAGTATCCCGTCCTTGGTAGTGTATATCATCTTACTCTTTTTAGTATGATAGTATTACCATAGGTATTTAATGGTGTGTATAACTATTAAAAATTATTATATGGTAGTTATGTTCTAGTATGTTTTAGTATGTTCTAGTATGTTTTATAAGCCATACCATGATGATGGTGTACTGAATATTAGGATATGGTGGTATTCTTCGGGTCCTAATTAAACATCATTTATTAGTTTTTATTTATTAATAATAATTTTTTATGCTTTTTAATTTTGTAAATTCCTAATTTCTGCTCATATTGTGCATATGAGTGTGCCTTTACACTTTTATTTTTGCTGGAGCTCTGGTTCATGTTTAGGGTTTGTGATGTATTTAGACGTAATACACCCACCAAATGATCCAGTAAAACGACGTTTTTATATATACTTATTTTGTATTCCAAATAAGGTTCTTTGCCCAATAAATATTAACTATATTAGATACACACTAGTATCGCGTGTATATATATATGGCTGCAAAAGGATTACAGCTGTTAGTGCCTAACTTACTGATGTCCCCGGTTCTCTGAGCTACAGTGCAATGGCGGCTAGCTGTCGTTCGAGCCCCATTATGATGGCGGTCGGGTCCCGCCCATTTTTTCATTGATTGGCTGAAAAGGTAGATAAATGAGTGCTCCACCCAGGATAGGCGTATATCCTGATGAAGTCACGTGACCAAAGTGACGTAACGCGTAGATACGCCAGTGGGAGGAGCTTCAGCGAGTGACGGCTTTACGTCTTATCCGGCACGGGCGCCATCTTGGTGCTCCTTGTTCCTTGTATGCAGTACACCCTTTGAGTGGTGCGAAGGCCTGTTTTTACTCAACTAAAGTGTGAGTAGGATTTTGCTTCTTTTAACCATCTTCTCAATAAACGGTTTTACACTATATAAGCTTTTCTTGCCTTACTGGTGACCATCCTGAAGGGGCATATATCTATACCACCTACGATCGAGGATAGAGACAAAAAGGGGGTCCCACCATCATTCCTCGAGAGATCCATTCAGCTCCAGGAGAGTTATTTACTATATACCAAGGCTCATTGGTCCTTAGGGGCCTGGGCAGGAAGGTGAGGGGGCACTGCACCTATTGAGGATTGGCACCTAGAGTTCACATCTGCATGTTATTCCTAAATGCACATGGACACTATCCACTAAACTGCGTTGAAATCACTACAGTGCATGAGACCCCTGGTTGAGTGTGTAACATCTATAGTCTGCACTCCCCATATATGTTTATGGTTTTTTGGGCCATAATTCGTATTAATTGATTGTTTTTTATATACCTCTGTTTTTTATATACCTCTGTTTATATTCATTGTTTGTAGCGCCGCACTGTTTTATATAGATCTCTTGGTTACTACGGTTAGTGCTATGGTTATGGCACTTCTAGTGCTGGCAGCTTAGTGATATCAGCATTCCTAGTGGCGCAGGAGACATATTCTAATTATTTTGTAAAACACAAGTGCAATGCAGTTCAAACCCTAATTATTTTCCTCTAGCAATGACTCCTAACAAAATTCAAAATATTTTGGTGAACCTGAAAATAATGAGATAGATAGGAATTAAATTTAGGGTCCTTGTCCTTTCCTAACACTAATTTTCCTGTCAATTTTCAGAATGTACAGTATATGGCCAGCAGTAGGCTAGTGATCATAATGGTTGGGTGAATTTTTCTCCTGTGTTATTTCTCTTAGCTCATTAATCTTTAATAATCTGGGACATGGTATCGGGGGAATAGGTGCTCTGATGTCCATATGGAGCTAATGAGGAGCAGGTGTAAGTGATGCCGTGAAAGCAACCTGACTGCAGAAAATCCAGATCCGACCTACATTAGACACGGCGCACTAACCTTATGGAACAATCAGTTTTTGTAGAAAAAAATATAAATATAAAAGCATACAGAACTACTATAAGAAGTTTCCTTTAACCTCCCTGGCGGTATGATTATTTCAGATTTTTGGTGATTTTTTATTGTAGGCCTGTAATTTAGGAATAACTCCCTGAAATCTGTACAAACAAGAGTCTAGTAAACATCCCGGGTATGATAAAACTTGAAACACGAAATCATAAATTATAATTTAATAAATACTCATAAAAAATAATAATATAATAATAATAAATTTAATTCAATAATATAATCAAACCAAAAACACTGAAATTTGAAATAGAGCGCCAAGTTCTCACATCACTGAGCAAAGTCGCAAAATTGTTTTCAGTGTCTGATGACGAATTTCCCCCACGAATCATTATCACGCAATTCTGCAAGTGGTTCTGATTTACTATCGCTGTTCTCTAGCCGGTCTAAAACCGATTTTGACCTAAAGGGACGCTTTTTGGACGCCGTGGACTTTTCTAAGTTTCCAGGCAGAAAGAACAGTAAAAATGCAGGCAGGGCGCAGGACAAAGCACTCGGGACAAAATGTATGTGAAATGGTTTGATACAGGAATGTTTTGCTATGAAATAATCGTTTTAAATAAAAATTTAATTTTTTTTAAATTTTCAAATTTGCCGCCGGTTCTGGCGCCCGTACGTCCCGACGTCACGGATGCCGGCATCGGCCGGAGGAGATGGCCAGGGACGCTGCAGGGGACGCATCGTGGGAGCGAAGGACAAGGTAAGCGCTGTAGGGAATCCCTGAGCAGCGCCGCATGGTAAGCCCGAGTGTAGCTCGGGGTTACCGCTTTTGGTACTGAAACTTTACCCCGAGCTACACTCGGGAATACCGCCAGGGAGGTTAAAGGTCAGCTACACTCAAAATTGATCTTTCAGTTTGTGGTAGATACCGTTCTATTGAATAACTTGTCGGTACATTATCTCCAGTGACAAAATATATCAACCACCAAAGAAATGGTGTCAGGCTCCTCCCCTGAGGGATCCCCCCCCCCAGTCAGTGATCACATGAGCAGTAGTAAGCAAGATGTCACTCACTGACATCATGGTTTACCACTTGTGAATTCTGTGAATTATCACAGAGGTCACATGATACAAGGCTATTCACAGATGCCTTGTACCATGTGACAAGAAAAGGTAAGTTGTAAAGAAAGCTGACGATCCCCGCAGGATCATGGGCTTGCTTTGCAACTTACCTTTTTGTGGAGCAGGTTCAGTGTCACCCCATACGGTCGTTGTCACCCGGTGCGGACCGCACCCCCCGCACCTGCCTCGGGACGCCCCTGCCAAGCTCACATCTGCAGTGCTTTAACCATTCGAACTCCAGGTCATTTTTAAATGGCCAATGGATGGCAAGTTGTTAAAGCTCAACTCTGTGATAAGCAAAAATTATTTGCATCCCCCTCCTGTAACCTTGTGCAGGCAGCCTGTGGAGGGTGGGCCTGCCGGGTCGCACAGGCTATGTGCAGAACAGGGATGATGTCACCTCTACTTTTGCAAGGTTGATTTCATAGGTGTGCTCAGCCTATTGCATTAGAGTGTGCACCCAACAGCTCAAGCACATGTGTGTGTGTAATATATATACACCGTGTTCCAAATTATTATCCAAATGATATTTTTCTCATTTACCTGAATAATTGATGTAAATAACAGACATAATTCTCATGTTATCAACTATTAAGAGTACAATTCACATTTTATTGAACAAACCTCCTAATGATAACAGGATTTTTTTAAACATAAAAAACTTACAATGCTGTTCCAAATTATTCCGCACAGTAAGTTTCAAAACACTTTATAGGTTGTAAAGAACTGAAAATTGTCATTTGTTGTGTTTGCAGCATATTTACTGAAATCAACAGCTATTTCAATCAAACTTTTAACTTTTTAAACATTTTAACAGGTCACGTTACATTGTAACATAGGACCCTTTATAGCCTTATAGACAAATAAATTCTTTAAAAATCATACAATGTGATTTCCTGAACTTTTTTTTTAATTCTGTCTCTCAGAGTGGGAATGCACCTACAATGCGAATTTCAGACCCCTCCATGATTTCTAAGTGGGAGAACTTGCAAAATCGCAGGATGTTCAAATACTTCTGTTCCTCACTGTATCTGTTTGCTGCTATGTAATGGTATTTTAGCAGCTGCTCTCTTGATCCGATGCATGGATCTGGCAGAAATCTTCCTCAATGTGCCTTTATCTGCACCAACCCGTCTGTGCTCTGAATCAGCCACAAATCTCTTCATAGTGCGATGATCACGCTTAGGTTTTCGTGAAATATCTAATATTTCATACCTCGTCCAAGGCATTGAACGATTTCACTCTTTTCGGCAGCAGAGAGATCCATTTTCTTCCCCATATTGCTTGAAAATGGTGCTCTGCTTAATAATGTGGAACACCCTCCTTTAGTAGTTTTTCCTTAAATTGGGCTCACCAGCCAATCTAATTATCACAGGTGCCCGAGATTGTTTTCAGTGATCAAAAGAGCCCTGACACACAATTCCATCCATGAGTTAAACTGAAAAACAAAATATTTAATCTTTGTGACACTTAAATAGAATTTGCATAATAATTTAGAACAGGGTATATATATATATATATATATATGTACGCATATATATGGCACCGGCACATTGATCTCACCGCCAGCACAGTGAAAATGAAGTGCGGAAGCACTTCTCTTATGACAGAGCTAGTCAGAGGGAGATCTTTCCCATCTTCCCGCTGGCACAGAGAGTGCTGATGCTAGCGTGCACGGGGTAATTAGGTTGTTCCCAGGCACACCCATAACACCCTGTGCACACACCTATTGTTGCTTTACTAAAGGCAAATAGACTGTGCACTCTGCAAGGGCAGTTGCTCCTGAGCTTAGTAAATGCGGTAAAGCGTCACTTTGCAAAGAATATCCAATCATGTGCAAGGAAATGTAAAAAAAAAAAATGAATTTTTGCTTGCACATGATGATGATGATGGAAGTCAGCAGATCTCTTGCTCATTTACTAAGCTCTGGAGCAACTGCATTTTACGAAGTGCACAATCTATTAGCCTTTAGTAAATCAACACCAATATCCGTGTTGGTAAAGGCACTTGGTGCACACAAAATGGATTTCTATCCTTTGTGGCTATTCAGGAATGTATTTTCAAAAATAAATTATTTTTCAGCTTTTAAATAATTTCACCTTACCAAACAAAGGCAAATTTTAATGAAGATTTGACAAATTGAGTTCCCTTAAACTGCCCGCTCATCCTTATTCCATATGCAACTTAAGTCTGGATATCTTCTACAGACAGGAACTTTGTGATTATGATGGAGGAAGTTTCCTCATGAATAAACAGGCCAGCGTTTGTTAATTAGCGCTGTTAAAAATCCGAGCGTTGTCATTGCTGTTTTAACGGCACATTATTTGCAAGTCCCACTAACGTGTTTGCATCCCAAAACTGGAGACAGCTGGTGCAATTATCATGGGTGATTATCACCATCAACAAATATTTCTGTAAAAACCATCAATGTTATGGCTAAAATTTTTCACTGTTTCGAGCTGCAGATTATTTTTTTTCCGAAGCTAGAACTGGCAGGGAAATGTTCGAGACCCAAAAAGAGGCAGTAAAAGGAATGTACAGGTTTGTATAGATGTTATTTTTGTGCAATATTTTTAAAAATGTATTTTTTCATTGTTTTCAATTAGTTAAAGGATATGCAAACCATAAGGCTAGGTTCACACCTATGCAGGTTGCGTTTGAGCCGTTTCTGCGTTGCTTTTTGTGTTTTTGCACCTGCGTTTTTTATGCGTTTTGCGTTGTTTTTTTTATTTTTTTTATTTTTCTTGTTGCTCGGCAGATTTAAAATGCAAAATGCACAAAGCGCAAAAGGCTGCAGAAAATGCTTAGGTGTGAACCTAGGGTAAGAGTACATGCACACAGATGTAAGGGAGCTCTATCAGATAACTCCAGGTACTTTCCCACACTCAGGGAGCCGCAGGTGGCGCAACAACTGGCCATAGAAGTGCATGGCTGTACATTCTCATGAGCTCTGCACTTGAGTGTTAATTACTCCTGAGCCCTGAACACTTTGTGCTGTGCATTCCTGAGACCTGAATTCTAGGGTTTTACATACTTCTGAACTCTGCACGTGGGTGTTGTTTACTCCTGTGCCCTACACTTGAGTGTTACATACTCTTGAGCCCTGTACTTGGGTGTTGCTTACTCCTGAGCCCTACACTTGACTGTTATATACACCTGAGCCCTACACTTGAGTGTTATACACTCCTGAGCCCTACCCTTGAGTGTTACATACTCCCCAGGCCTACACAAGGGTGTTGCATACTCCTAAGTCCTACACTTTAGTGTTACATACTCATGAGCCTTACAGTTGAGTGTTGCATACTCCTGAGCCCTTCACTTGAGTGTTATACACTCCTGAGCCCTACACTTGAGTGTTATATACTCCTGAGCCCTACACTTGAGTGTTACATACTTTTGAGCCCTGTACTTGGGTGTTGCTTACTCCTAAGCCCTACACTTGAGTGTTAAACACTCCTGAGCCCTACACTTGAGTGTTACATACTCCCAAGGCCTACACAAGGGTGTTGCATACTCCTAAGCCCTACACGTTAGTGTTACATACTCATGAGCCTTACAGTTGAGTGTAGCATACTTTTGAGCTCTGTACTTGGGTGTTGCTTACTCCTGAGTCCTACACTTGAGTGTTACATACTCCTGAGCCCTACACTTGGGGGTTGCATACTCCTGAGCCCTACACTTGAGTGTAACATACTCCTGAGCCCTACACTTGGGTGTTGCATACTCCTAAGCCCAACATTTGAGTGTTACATACTCCTGAGCCCTACATGTGAGTGTTACATACTCCTGAGCATTACATTTGGGTGTTGTATACTCCTGAGCCCTAGCCATGAGTGTTACATACATCTGAGCCCTACACTTGGGTATTGCATACTCCTGAGCCCTACACTTGAGTGTTATACACCCCTGAGCCGTACACTTGAGTGTTACATACTCCTGAGGCCTACACAAGGGCGTTGCATACTCCTAAGCCCTACACTTTAGTGTTTTATACTCATGAGCTTTACAGTTGAGTGTTGCATACTCCTGAGCCCTACACTTGAGTGTTATATACTTCTGAGCAGGGGCGGACTGACAACTCATGGGGCCCCTGGGCAATAGGGGATCATGGGGCCCCTGTGTCCTTGCCCAAACTCAAAAAATCCTATGGAAAAGGTACCAGGGGCATTTCATGGGGCCCCCTACTGACCCCGGGAAACTCGGGCAGTGCCCGAGTTTCCAAATGGTCAGTCCACCCCTGCTCCTGAGCCCTACACTTGAGTGTTACATACTCCTGAGCCCTACACTTGGGTGTTATATGCTCCTTAGCCCTACACATGAGTGTTACATACTCCTAAGTCCTACACTTGGATGTTGCATACTCCTAAGCCCAACATTTGATTGTTACATACTCCTGAGCCCTACACTTGGGTGTTATATGCTCCTGAGCCCTACACATGAGTGTTACATACTCCTGAGCCCTACACTTGGGTGTTGCATACTCCTAAGCCCAACATTTGAGTATTACATACCCCTGAGCCCTGCACTTTGCACTCCTGAAGATGCACTCCTGAGAATAGATAGATAGATAGATAGATAGATAGATAGATAGATAGATAGATAGGAGATAGATAGATAGATAGATAGATAGATAGATAGATAGATAGATAGGAGATAGATAGATAGATAGATAGATAGATAGATAGATAGAGAGATACATAGATAGATAGATAGATAGGAGATAGATAGATAGATAGATAGATAGGAGATAGATAGATAGATAGATAGATAGATAGATAGATAGATAGATAGATAGATAGATAGGAGATAGATAGATAGATAGATAGATAGATAGGAGATAGATAGATAGATAGATAGATAGACAGATAGATAGATAGGAGATAGATAGATAGATAGATAGATAGATAGATAGATAGATAGATAGGAGATAGATAGATAGATAGATAGATAGATAGATAGATAGATAGATAGATACTGCTAGAAGTTATGTTTTATTCTTCTGATATTCTTCTTCACAATATTTGTATGGTAAACAACTTTTCTATCCCTTTGTTACGTATTTGCAGAATTCAATAACCTTCTTTGCATCTTTGACCCAGCAGCGAGTTAATAACATATAATAAAAAGCTCATGCTTGCACTGGTTGAACATCCATTGGCCTTTGTGAAGAAATTCAATCTTGTTTCCACTTATCATCGGCGGGAAGCAGATCTCCTCTGCGGACGCTGCCAGGTCAGTCCTTGAAGTTTGATGTTCCTTAATACATACAACAAATAAACCTCTTCGGAGCGATTTCAGATGCCGCGGCGTACTCATCTCCATGACAACCGCCTAAGTAGCTAATAACTCCATCATTCTCCCATCTCCGACTTTCATCTGTAAGTTGGCTAGTACTTTGCATGGAGCCGCTCATTTGGATCTCGAGAATTGCAACTGTGACAGACAATGTAAGAAGATAGGCGACTGAAAAGAGAGATACTGTGTTAATTGTGAGGCCGAGGCCGCGGAGATCAAACGGGTCAGAGGACCACAGTGAGAACAGACGTCATTACCTTCGATCCATCATTAATTCTGCAATACAGAGAATGCTTTTCAAATTTACTTCATATATGAATGCTGCAAAAAGCTGCAAATTCCTTATTAACGTGTTTGTCAGGAAGTACTGAAGCCATAGGATCAGCATAATAGACCGACCACTAACAAGAGGTCAGCAATAGCAGCCTCACTGCGATTTCCAAGTACAGCTTTATTTTTAAATACAAAATAGAGAATTTAATTCTGATTTACCCAATGCCGAAACAGTGCCCCTTAGTGTCACCTACACCATTCATTATAGTGAACACGTCATCGGTTATATTTTTCATGATTTATCAAAAATCTACTGTTTGCCCAGTGAAATTGCCTGTCCATCCACTTTGTGCGAATGAGGTAAAAAAATGAATGTTATTAGGCTAGTTCCTATGCCGTTCTAATGTTTTTCATTGATTTAATATGGAAAATACTGCATTTCTCCTCTAGATGGTGCTACCATAGGAAATTACTATGATACTTGGCGCTATCTAGTGGCCAAATGCGGTATTTTCCTTTTTAAATCAATGCAGAAACCAGTGTGTGGCAGGTGAGATGGTACCAAAAGCACCTGAATGTGTTGGATATTAAAGGCAGCCAGGGATCTTCAACGGAGCAAAGATATGGGCCACCGAGTCCATGGTAAATATTAAGGATGAGCTAAGGTTTGGGCCAAACTCAGTTCAGCTTTAACCCATAGGAAACTGTCACATGACAGCAGGTCACCATCCCAATCAGCTGTAACCATGTAATTCCACAAGTAACAAAGGGGCGGGGATGCTGGTGACATCATTGGTCTAACATGATCACATGCTCAATGACATTATCCAAATATAGCTATTTGGCCATGTTAGGTCAATGATGTCACCAGCATCCCCGCCCCCTTGGTTATGTGTAGCTTCAGGGCAGGAAATTACATGGCTGCAGCTTATTGGGATAGCGGTCTGTTGTCATGTGAATGTTTCCCACAAGAACCTTAGCTCATCCTTAGTAAGTATATCATTTTGTAGCACCCTCCTAGTTTAGCTAGGGGGAGCTTGATCCTACTGGTTAGACAGGAGCTGGTTAGCAGCTCAGATGTAATAGCCAGAGGGGTCAAATTATGGTCAGGGCTGAGAGACTCTGCAGGCTAGCCCCTTTGGAATTTTCTCCTGCTCTGAGGCTTTCGGAGGAGGGCCTTGGAGGCAGTGGGTGGATCTGAGTAGTGGCTGGCTGCACTCTTGAGGAACCTTAGCCAATCCCCAACAGAGGGCTTGGCAAGGGGCTGGGACTCCCTTAAAAGTGTAAAAGCCTACTCAGTAGCAGGCGTATGAGGAGTCAGGTGGAAGAAGGAGAGGAGTGAGGAGAGTAAGATGCGAGTCAGAGGAAGGAGGCTGCCAGGAGGTCTAATGGGATGGGACCTGCCTGCGAGCCTGGAGCAGAAATGGCAGAAAACTTGGAGCTCACTGGCCCCCTGAGCGAGGACCACCTATATGACAAGAAAGGAGCAGCCCAGCTAATAGGCCTGGTAGCAGCAGCCATTCTGCAAGCGGTACAAGAGAGAATCTGAGAGAGTACATCTGCACCTCATTGGAGGAAAGGGGAAGGAGCACTCTGGTGGGAAACCAGATTAGCCCCCTACTAGTGACCATTCACTTCATTAAAGGGACAGAAGCCAGATCCCCTGCTTAGGACAAATCTCCAGATTGCTGGGTGAAGAGGAGGAGTTCATCTAGGCTTTGGGGTGCTAGAACTAGGAGGCTGACTGGCTCTCCAACAGAGATCGTGTTGCAGAAGAAGAAGAGACGTGTTCCAGAAAGTTTGTCCTCAGTTATCAGTTCCCTTGGGCATCCTATACCCCCCCCCCTTACGATATCCCAGTTAAATCCTCTCAATAAAATCCAAAACAAAAGCTCAAGGACTGATTTCTGACTCAGAATGCAAGTTTATGTGGAGAATGCAGATGGACTGACTGTGCAGGACTATAGGGGAACCCATTTCATCAGCAACCCCTAAGGAGGGTTGTGCTACAGTTGGATAATATCATTGACTTCATATGGCCATATGCTCAATGACATTATCCAAATATGACCATGTGACCATGTTAGGTTGATGATGTCACCAGCATCCCCTCCCTTTTGATACATGTGGCTACGGGGCTGGGAATTTCATGACAGAAGGGTATGGAATGGTGGCCTGCTGTCATGTGAAAGTTTCCTGTAGGTAACTTAGCTCATCCTTATTATCTTTGGATAATATCATTGACCAAATATAGCCACATTGACATTTTTGGTCAATGACACTACCGAGATATGACCATGTGACCATGTTTGGTTTTTAATGTCACCAGTATCCCCTCCCCTTTGGGAAGTATGGCTATGGGGCAGGGAACTCCATGGCAGAGTTGATTGGGATGGTGGTCTGCTGTCATGTGAAGGTTTCCCACAGGTACCCTAGCTCATGCTTAGTATATCATTGGATAATATCATTGACCTAATAAGGCCACGTGACCATATTTGATCAATGACATTATCCATATCTGGTCAAGTGACCATGTTAGGTCAATGATGTCACCATTATCCCCTCCCTATCTGGTACATGTGTCTAGGAAATTCCATGGCAGACGTGACTGGGATGGAAACCTGCTTTTGTGAAAGTTTCCTGCAGGTAGGTTAGCTCATTCTTAGCAAATATATCATTGAATAATATCATTGACCCACGTGGCCATATTTGGTCAATGACATGGCCATATATGGCCATGTGACCATGTTAGGACAATGATGTCACCAGTATCCCCTCCCCATTGTTACATGTGACTACAAGGCAGGGAATTCCATGGCAGTGGTGATCGGTGTGGCGGCTTGCTATTATGTGAAGGTTTCCCCCAAGTACCTTAGTTCATCCATAGTTGGTATACATAGGTTTTTTGGGGTGGGATGGGTTTTCTTTTCTGCTATTACTGGCAAGGTTGCTTTAAAGGAAACTCATGTTTTGCTTATGCAGGTCATGGAGGTACTGGGCAGCTGAATGAAGCTGAAGGATAACAAAGGGTAGGTAAGTATTTTGGGGGAGGGGCAATTAAGTAAACCCCGGACGAGAAATATGCAGGTCCTCTCAAGAATGAGACTCTTCGCTGACCCGTGTTCGTTAATTTTTTTTGGGACTCAGTAACCAGCCACAGAGCCAATAGTACTTTCGTTCCAGAATCTTGTGTTGGCGAGATTTTATTCAGTCCTACAGAATTCATACCAGTTGTTGCTCATTCGTGATTGATTCATTATGATACCCGCCATTCACTGCCAGTTGGGAAATCAAAGATCGTCAGCAATATTGCAACTCTCAGGCCGCGATGTCTGCAGCGGCGGATGGGGGAACGTGGCTGGATGGAGCTTGGCACCATCAGCGGTTTGGGCTGTGCGCGAAGTCAGAGAGATGATGTTTTGCCAGCAGAAAAGAAATTACATCTATAAAAAAAAAAGAAAAATAAAAAAAAACCAACAGAGAGAAAAAAGGAGAGCAGATGGAGAGAGGAGGAAACATGCAGGCAGCTGATACCGTCTCTGTGTAAAGCGGCGTGCTTTCATGTCCATGTCTTTGTGGATGCAGGGAGATCATGTAACGGTTTGCCCCCGCACAGTGCCGCAATCAGTCAAGCCAGAAATATTGGGCAAGGTGCCACAATATTGTTCTGTACAGAAGATGAGCCAGATGTTAATTCGCTTTCTACAAAATCCAGCAGAAACAAGCTTGGCAAAAAAAAATGTTTAATTTACAGAATTTTTTTTACAATTTTTAGGTTTTAGTTTTCATCATTTAACCACTTGACCTCCAGAAGGTTTTACCCATTTCATGACCAGGGCATTTTTTTTGCTATTCAGCACTGTGCTACTTTAACTGGGAATTGCTCGGTCATGGAACACTGTACACAAATGAAATTTATATCATTTTTTTCACACAAATAGAGCTTTCTTTTGGTGGTATTTAATCACCACTGGGTTTTTTTATAGTTTGCTATATAAATGAAAAAATATTGAAATTTGTTTGGGGAAAAACAAATTCTTCTTAGTTTCTGTTATAACTTTTTTGAAAACAAATAATCTTTCTTCATAAATTAAGGCCATTTCTTTGGTAAAAATAACCCAAATCGGTGTTTATTGTTTAGTCCGTGTGGAAGTTATAGAGTCCACAACACAGGTGAAAATCGAAAAATTAGAATATCGTGCAAAAGTTTATCTATTTCAGTAATGCAACTTAAAAGGTGAAACTAATATATGAGACTCATTACATGCAAAGCAAGATAGTTCAAGCCGTGATTTGTCATCATTGTGATGATTTTGGCTTACAGCTCATGAAAACCCCAAATCCACAATCTCAGAAAATGAGAATATTGTGAAAAGGTGCAATATTCTCGGCTCAAAGTGTCCCACTCTAATCAGCTAATTAAGCCATAACACCTGCAAAGGGTTCCTGAGCCTTTAAATGGTCTCTCAGTCTGGTTCAGTAGGAATCACAATCATGGGAAAGACTGCTGACCTGACAGTTGTGCAGAAAACCATCATTGACACCCTCCATAAGGAGGGAAAGCCTCAAAAGGCAATTGCAAAAGAAGTTGGATGTTCCCAAAGTGCTGTCATCAGAGTAGTTCAGTGTCACCATAGTGACACTGTACTACTCTGGAGGGGGGGGTGATCAAGGATTTTTTTGACACTGTGATTGCTTATAGCAGTGATGATCACTGTTACAAACAATCATTTGAACTCTCATAAATGGCTTTCTTTCATGACTTTGTGTTCACTGCAGGGACGGACTGACCATTTGGAAACTCGGGCACCGACCGAGGGCCCAGGGTCAGTAGTGGGCCCCATGAGATGCCCCTGGTACCTTTTTCATAGGCTTTTTTGAGTTTGGACAAGGACACAGGGGCCCCATGATCCCCTATTGCCCGGAGGCCCCATGAGTTGTCAGTCCGCCCCTGGTTCACTGTTGTGATGCTGTGATTGGTCACAAGTGATCACATGGTACAGGGTGCTGTGATGGGTGCAGGTACCATGTGATCACTTGTGACCAATCACAGCATCACAATAGTAACAAAAAGTCATGAATGAAAGTAATTTATGACAGTTCAAATGATTGCTTATAACAGTGATCATCACTGATATAAGCAATCACAGTTTTAAAATAAAATCCTGTCCATTTATGACAGATTTGCTTACAATAATCATGTGATTGCTATGATTGGTCATGGCGATCCCATGATACCCCGACTGTTCACAGTGGCTGAGTACCAAGTGCCATAATCCGTGCCAGTGTGCATGCGCATCTCCTGCCCCATGACCGCAGGAAATGTACTGTGGTTGGGCGGCAAGCAGTTAAAGCAGAACTACAAATTAATTTAGAAGTCAGTTATACATATTTTCAAGGCAATAGATATGCATGTGAAAGTCATTAAACCTTGCTTCTAGTCATTGTTTGTAATTATACTATATGGTCAAACTTATATGAACCCCACATAAGCTCAGGTGATCCAGTCAAGGGTACTATTAATACTACAACATACAAAGACATTTTGGACAATTGTGTTCCTCCAACCTTGTGGTAACAGTTCAGGGAAGGTTATCATTTGTTCCAACACGACTGTGCTGCCTTGTACAAGGCTAGCTCCATAAAGACATGTGTTGACCAGTTTGGTGTGGAGGGTCCCAAGTGCCCTGCACAGAGCCCTGACTTCAACCCTAATGGTCACCTATGGTATGAATGAAAATACCAATTTTGAGCCAGGTCCTAAGACTTTTTTTGGCTGAATGGGCACAAATTCATGCCAACTCTTGTGGAAAACCTTTCCAGAAGAGTGGACACTGTTGTGTGGAGGTAAGGGGTCAACTAATATCCCTTTCATGCATCCACCAAATCTTCACAGAGTAGATCTCCTCTACTTGCCCCATGAGTGTTAAGGAATGAGCCCAAGGACCTGCTTCAGGCAAACGTACTTCTATCCAAAGGTCCATAAGGGGCAAAGAAGATGGGGAAACTTGTGACTTTCTCAAAGTGTCAGTTGTAGAGTGTTAACTTATGGGTGTACCGCTTTATTATGTTTTAGTTTGACCTTGTTGATGTCATTTGTCCTGAGTTCATTGTAGACCATCTGCTGTGGCTACTTTATGTTTGCTGGATATACAGTATGTACGTCCGTTGCTCTGCTAATGACCTTTGACTGATGTTATCTTCAGCAACAAAACATGGCTTCCATACCTTATCACGATTTTGTCTCACCATCTTTCACCCCACCCAGGTGAAGACCATCGGCCTGACCTCAGTCTTGTATATGTCTTCTGCCTATTAGTTCCATTATTGGCCCACGTTGTCACAGAGGGCACCTTATAAAACCCAAAAACCTTAAAATCAGCACCCCCATTGGATTCTGCCAGGTGACTGAGCTCATCAAATAGTAAAGGAGCCCAAAATTCTTTGGTGAAGTACTTGCTTCCACTTTTATCCTAGGTTCACACTTATGCAGATTTCAGTGCATTTTCCAGCTTGCAGAAATGCACTACAGCCCATTTAACATGATTTCCTATGGATATAGTTCACATCTGTGCGTTTTGAGCCGGTGCATTATTTTGGAAAGGGTCTGAGTCTTCTTTTAAACAGCAGATTGTGTTTTGCATGTAATAGACTTCAATGGACCCGTACCAAAAACGCAAGTGTCGCATTTTGCCGTGATTTGCATTTATTTATTTATTGCTAATAGAAAAGTATGACAGTTCTGTTCATGTAGGGCAACTTTGATGCTACTTGAGGTCCAGAGAGTGTAAAGCCACATCAAAGTCGCACTATATGAACAGAACTGTCATACTTTTCTATTAACCCGAATCACACACCTACTGAGAGACATATCAGACTGGATGTCGCTCCACTTCCTTAAACTGAACCTCTCCAAAACCGAGTTTCTTGTCTTCCCCCCAGCTCGGACACCACCCCCCATTGACTTCTCCATCACATCCAACAACGCCACCATCAAACCCGCCCTGCAGGCCAGAGTACTTGGTGTCATTCTGGACTCCAACCTATCCTTCCAGCCCCAAGTCCAATCTTTAACAAACTCGTGCAGACTCCACCTCCGCAACATCGCCAAAATCCACACGTTCCTAACCCCAGAAACCACTAAACAGCTCATCCACTCCCTCATCATATCACGACTCGACTACTGCAACTCCCTCCTTACTGGCCTTCCTCGCCGCTGGCTATCCCGCTTCAGTCGATCCTGACTATGGCTGCCAGACTCATTCACCTTTCCAACCGCTCCATCTCCGCCTCCCCCTCTGCCAATCCCTCCACTGGCTTCTGATTGCGCAACGGATCAAATTCAAAATCCTAACACTGACGTACAAAGCTGTCCACCATACTGCCCCAAACTACATCACCGACCTAATATCCAAGTACCGCCCATCACGCACACTCCGCTCCTCACAAGACCTCCTTCTCTCTAGTTCCCTGGTCTCCTCCTCCCATGCCCGCCTCCAGGACTTCTCCAGGGTGTAGCCCATCCTCTGGAACTCCCTGCCCCAACCCATCAGATTATCACCTACTCTCCTCTCCTTTAGGCGCACCCTGAAAACCCATCTCTTCAGGGAAGCCTACCCCACCCCCTGCTAACTTGCCGACCTCCTCCACTCTTCCTACCACTCCATTCCCCACAGCTATCTCCTCCTGTGCCACCATCCCCTCCCTCCTAGATTGTAAACTCGAAAGAGCAGGGCCCTCAATCCCCTCATGTTATGCATTGTATTGTTGTTGTTCTGTCACATGTTCTGTCCCTCTTTGTAATGTACAGCGCTGAGCGAATCATTGGCGCTTTATAAATACTGTATAATAACAATAATTAGCTAAAAAAACACAAAATGCAGCCAAAATATGTGTTTAAAAGCATAAAACACACCACAAATTGCACCATAAAAACACATCAACAGCAACCTGCATAGATGAACTTAGCCTGAGAGCTGATAACTGCTTTAAAATTCTATTGCATGTGGAGTTGACCAGCTGGGTTTTCTGTAGGTTCTGTTTGGTACCAATAGAATCAATCATCCCTCCTGGACACTACACTACCCAACTACCTTCCTATGTGATTTTGACCTTGTAATTTACTATGAAGGACTCCAGCTACTTCACCCAGCCTGGTATACAGGTAAGAATTAACCAGCGCCAACAAGTTATCCGGTCTGGCAATTACACAGGTCTAGCTCAGCTTCTACCAGGTCACAGGCAAAGAGTACACAGCTAAAGGGCTAGGGCACATCTCTCTGGCTCATCCTTGTGAAAAGACCCTATCTCAAAAGACAATAACCAAGAATACAAGTGCTGCATATTTAAAATCTTCCAATCATTTTTCATCACAGCCTTTATTACATTATTAGCCATTATTACACAGTGGGGATACATATAAAGTGAAAGCTGAAATCCGACTTGCAGTGATCACAGCACAGTGGCCTAAAAGGGCAGCACAGTGGCTAAATGGTTAGCACATCCACCTTGCAGTACTAGAGTTGTTGGTTTGAATCAGAACCACAACACCACCTGCCTGGAGTTTGCATGTTCTCCCTGTGCCTGCGTTGGGTTTCCTCCCACAATCCAAAGACACGCTGGTAGGTTAATTGGCTCCTGTCTAAATTGGCCCTAGTATGTGAATGTAAGTTAGGGACCTTTATGCCCCTTGAGGGTTAGGGACTGATGTGAATGTACAATATATACATATATGTAAAGTGCTGTGTAAATTGACAGTGCTATATACAGTATCTCCCAGACATGCGTCCACCCCTCATATTTTTGTAAATATTTTATTCTATCTTTTCATGTGACAACACTGAAGAAATGACACTTTGCTACAATGTGACGTAGTGAGTGTACAGCTTGTATAACATGTAAATTTGCTGTCCCCTCAAAATAACTCAACACACAGCCATGAATGTCTAAACCGCTGGCAACAAAAGTGAGTCCACCCCTAAGTGACAATGTCCAAATTGGGCCCAATTAGCCATTTTCCCTCCCCGTTGTCATGTGACTCGTTAGTGTTACAAGGTCTCAGCTGTGAATGGGAAGTCGGTGTTTTAAGTTTGGTGATATCGCTCTCACTCTCTCATACTGGTCACTGGAAGTTCAACATGGCACCTCATGGCAAAGAAATCTCTGAGGATCTTAAAAAAAGAATTGTTGCTCTACATAAAGATGGCCTAGCCCAGGGGTGGCTAACCTGTGGCTCTCCAGCTGTTGTGGAACTACATTTCCCATGAGGCATTGCAAAGATGGCAAGTTACTGACTTGTAGAGGCATGATGGAACTTGTAGTCCTGCAGCAGCTGGAGAGCTGCAGGTTGGCCACCCCTGGCCTAGGCTATAAGAAGATTGCCAGACCCTGAAACTGAGCTGCAGCACGGTGGCCAAGACCATAGAGAGGTTTAACAGGACAGGTTCCACTCAGAACAGGCCTCACCATGGTCCACCAAAGAAGTTGAGTGCACGTGCTCAGCGTCATATCCAGAAGTTGTCTGTAGCAAAGTGTCATTTCTTCAGTGTTGTCACATGGAAAGATATAATAAAATATTTACAAAAATGTGAGGGGTGTACTCACTTCTGTGAGATACTGTATATGTAAAGTGCTGTGTAAATTGACAGTGCTATATAGGTACCTGTAATACTAAATACATGCTCAGTAAGGTGGCCTGTATGCTCTTCCACAATATAAACTCCCTTATATCCTAATTGATTGCAAGCTCTTCTACCTTATTTGTCCTCACTTATACTTTAATAAATTGTAGACTTTTATGCCTTTTATTTCCTTCCTTGTATCATAAAAGATTGTTAGCTCTTCCACTATTTGTATCCTTCCTTATATCCTATTGGATTGTAAGCTCTTCCACCTTTTGTATCCTCCTATATATCCTAGTAGATTGTATGCTCTTCCACTTTCTGGATTTTTGTATCTTCGTTATACCTTGATAGGTTGTAAGCCCTTCCGCCCTCTGTATCCTTCCTTATACCCTAATAAAGTATTCAGCCCGCTGCATAATTCCTTATATGTTTTTAAATGATAAGCTCTTCCACCTTCTGTGTCCTCCGTTATACCTTTATAGATTGTAAATTCCTCCACCTTCTGTGTCTTTTCTTATAGCCTAATAGATAGTAAGCTCTTTCACCTTCTGCATTCTCCCTTACACCTTAATAGATTGTAAGCTCTTCAACCTTAATATCCTTCCTTGTACCTTAATACAGTGGTCGGCAAGCCGCGGCTCGCGAGCCACATGCGGCTCTTTACAAACTTAAATGCGGCTCTTCTGTGTGCCGGGCGCCCGCTCCCCTCCCTCCTCTCGGGCGGCCGCCCCAAAAGTCAGGACTCTGCAGCTGTCAGGATGTAGGCGGGGCAGCCAGGATGTAGGCGGGGCAGCGTGACAAACTCCTCTCCTCTCACAGTCCGCCCTGAAGACCAGAACGGCGCGGGAACACGGCGAGAGGAACGCGCGGAGCAAAGGTAAGTGAATTGACACAATATGGGGAATGAATTACTATAGGGGGGATGAATTACTATAGGGGGGATGAATTACTATATGGGGGATGAATTACTATATGGGGGATGAATTACTATGGGGGATGAATTACTATATGGGGGATGAATTACTATATGGGGGATGAATTACTATATGGGGGATGAATTACTGTAGGGGGGATGAATTACTATAGGGGGGATGAATTACTATATGGGGGATTAATTACTATGGGGGATGAATTACTATATGGGGGATGAATTACTATATGGGGGATGAATTACTATGGAGGATGAATTACTATATGGGGGATGAATTACTATGGGGGATGAATTACTATATGGGGGATGAATTACTATATGGGGGATGAATTACTATAGGGGGGATGAATTACTATAGGGGGATGAATTACTATAGGGGTATGAATTACTATAGGGGGGATGAATTACTATATGGGGGATGAATTACTATGGGGGATGAATTACTATATGGGGGATGAATTACTATATGGGGGATGAATTACTATGGGGGATGAATTACTACGGGGGATGAATTACTACATGGGGGATGAATTACTATATGGGGGATGAATTACTATGGGGGATGAATTACTATATGGGGGATGAATTACTATGGGGGATGAATTACTATATGGGGGATGAATTACTATATTGGGAATGAATTACTATGGGGGGATGAATTACTATATGGGGGATGAATTACTATGGGGGATGAATTACTATATGGGGGATGAATTACTATAGGGGGGGTGAATTACTATATGGGGGATGAATTACTATGGGGGATGAATTACTATATGGGGGATGAATTACTATATGGGGGATGAATTACTATGGGGGATGAATTACTATATGGGGGATGAATTACTCTATGGGGGATGAATTACTATATGGGGGATGTATTTTCAGTTTTAAAAATGTGGCTCTCAAAATAAATTTCAATCGTGGTTTTGGCGAGATTTGGCTCAGTTGAAAAAAAAGGTTGCCCACCACTGCCTTAATAGATTGTAAGCTCTTCAACCTTAATATCCTTCCTTGTACCTTAATAGATTGTAAGCTCTTTCACCTTCTGTATTATCTCTTACACTTTATTAGAGTTTAAGCTCTTCTACCTTCTATGTTCCCCCTTATACCCTAAACCAGGGGTAGTCAACTGTGGCCCTCCAGCTGTTGTAGAACTACAAGTCCCATGAGGCACTGACAGTTACAAGCATGACTCCCAAAGGCAGAAGCATGATGGGACTTGTAGTTCACCAACAGCAGGAGGGCCACAGTTGCCCACCCCTGCTCAAAATGATTGTAAGCTCTTCTACTTTCTGTATTTCTGTATCATCATTATACCTTGATACTGTAGATTGTAAGTCCTTCAGCCCTCTGTATCCTTCATTATATCTTACTAGATTGTAAGCTTGTCCGCTTTCTGTATATTCCCTGATACCCTAATAGATTGTAAGCTCTACTGCCTTCTGTATCCTCCTTTATAGTTGAATAGATTGTAAGCTCTTCTGCCTTCTGTATCCTCCTCTATTCCCCAATAGATTGTAAGCTCTTCCGCCTTTTGTATCCTCCTCTATTCCCCAATAGATTGTAAGCTCTTCCGCCTTCTGTATCCTCCTCTATTTCCCAATAGATTGTAAGCTCTTCCGCCTTCTTTATCCTCCTCTATTCCCCAATAGATTGTAAGCTCTTCCGCCTTCTGTATCCTCCTCTATTCCCCAATAGATTGTAAGCTCTTCCGCCTTCTGTATCCTTCTCTATTCCCCAATAGATTGTAAGCTCTTCCGCCTTCTGTATCCTCCTCTATTCCCCAATAGATTGTAAGCTCTTCCGCCTTCTGTATCCTCCTCTATTCCCCAATAGATTGTAAGCTCTTCTGCCTTCTGTATCCTTCTCTATTCCCCAAGAGATTGTAAGCTCTTCCGCCTTCTGTATCCTCCTCTATTCCCCAATAGATTGTAAGCTCTTCCGCCTTCTGTATCCTCCCTCTATTTCCCAATAGATTGTAAGCTCTTCCGCCTTCTGTATCCCCCTCTATTTCCCAAGAGATTGTAAGCTCTTCCGCCTTCTGTATCCTCCTCTATTCCCCAATAGATTGTAAGCTCTTCTGCCTTCTGTATCGTCCTCTATTCCCCAAGAGATTGTAAGCTCTTCCGCCTTCTGTATCCTTCTCTATTCCCCAATAGATTGTAAGCTCTTCCGCCTTCTGTATCCTTCTCTATTCCCCAATAGATTGTAAGCTGTTCCGCCTTCTGTATCCTCCTCTTTCCCCAATAGATTGTAAGCTCTTCCGCCTTCTGTATCCTCCTCTATTCCCCAATAGATTGTAAGCTCTTCCGCCTTCTGTATCCCCCTCTATTCCCCAAGAGATTGTAAGCTCTTCCGCCTTCTGTATCCTCCTCTATACCCCAAGAGATTGTAAGCTCTTCTGCCTTCTGTATCCTCCTCTATTCCCCAATAGATTGTAAGCTCTTCCGCCTTCTGTATCCTCCTCTATTCCCCAATAGATTGTAAGCTCTTCCGCCTTCTGTATCCTCCTCTATTTCCCAATAGATTGTAAGCTCTTCCGCCTTCTGTATCCCCCTCTATTCCCCAAGAGATTGTAAGCTCTTCCGCCTTCTGTATCCTCCTCTATTCCCCAATAGATTGTAAGCTCTTCTGCCTTCTGTATCGTCCTCTATTCCCCAATAGATTGTAAGCTCTTCCACCTTCTGTATACTCCCTTATACCATAATAAATTGTAAGCTCTACTGCCTTCTATATCCTCCTTTATAGTCGAATAGATTGTACAGGGGTGGACTGACAACTCATGGGGCCACCGGGCAATAGGGGACCTGTGTCCTTGCTCAAACTCACAAAAGCCTATGAAAAAGGTACCAGGGGCATCTCATGGGGCCCCCTACTGACCCCGGGCCCTCGGGCAGTGCCCGTGTTTCCAAATGGTCAGTCCAGCACTGAGATTGTAAGCTCTTCTGCCTTCTGTATCCTCCTCTATACCCTAACAGATTGTAAGCTCTTCTGCCTTCTGTATCCTCCTATATACTCTAATAAAGGTAGCTCTTCCACCTTCTGTATCCTTTTTTATACCCTAATAGATAGTTAGCGCTTTCACCTTCTACATTCTCTCTAGATTGTAAGCTCTTCTACCTTGATATCATTCCTTATACCTTAGTAGATTGTAAGCTCTTTCACCTCCTGTATTATCCCATACACTTTATTAGAGTGTAAGCTCTTCTACCTCCTGTATTCTCACTAATACCCTAAACAATGTATGCTGTTTCTCCTGCATTCCACTTACACCCTAATAGATTGCAAGCTCTTCCATGTTTGGTATCTTCTTTTATACCACAATAGGTAAGCTCTTCTACATTCCCCACATTCTGTATTTATGCATTTATCTACTCATTGAATTCTTGAATTGTTATAGATATAGTAGATAAAGCCTGGATCAGGCACTGGGTGTTTATTACTTTGGCCAGATTGGGAACACTCTCACTCCTTGTCTTGGGGAAAGCCATTTAGCTCAATTTCTGCCCCTTTGCTATCATAATTCTTCTTCCCTTTCAACTGTAATAAAAGTAAATCGGTATTTATAGAAAATAGAAATATGTTTGAATTGCAATGTGTGTGTGTTGTTTTCACATCCATGACTCATAGACATTCCTTTAAGATGAATAATCGTTTCTGCTATTTTACATAAATGCAGGAAGATTATCTCACCATGTGGCCCAGCCAATGGAAACAGCAAGGCTCCTGCTCATAAAGACGATCGCTCACAAGGGATTGTGGGTAATGACAAGTGAAAATCTACTCTCTTTTCTTCTGTGTTTGTCTTGATGAAAAGAGAAAGAAAAAAATATCCATTTTAACCTCCAACAGATGTGAATTGATGACTGATTTTCAAAAAGAATCTGTAGTAACGTTATATAATAAAATACATTTAATTTCCAAAATCTAAAGCCTAACCAAATAAACATAAATATAAAATATGGCATATTAAAATGTTGTATTGTCTTGTTCAACCAATAGGTAGAGCTCTTGTCTCCTTTTTTTCACGTTTTCCAAAATATTCTTACCATCTGTTGTAATAGCTTGCTGGTTATAGACCTCAGTAACTCAAACTAAAATTTACACAAATGCGAGAGTCCAAACACTGAGATACCATATGCAGAGAATATGTTCTGATTTCACAATCTAAGCACTGAAAATGTGAACTCTATACATGATCCAGTTATAGTGAGACAACTTAATTTATAGTCTAGTGGCTTGGCATACAGTGACTTAATCTAAATGATATCCTGCAGATAACAAAAAGCTTTAATCCAAAAATTTGTGCAGATCATAACATATAAATATCAGATAGGTTCCAAATTCAAAGTGTGTTTAACTTCAGCAGAATACAGTACATGTGATGATAAATGTATCAGACTCTACCTACCTCATTGTTATGAAAATATAATTTTGGTTTTACCCAATTGAGAAATTTTAATGTATTCTATACTGATGTTTTCTTTAAACTCTTCCCACCCTGCCTATAGACTACAGAGGGCCTAGCTGGAGATTATCTATCCCGGGTGGACATCGTATGATGTTCTCCCAGTTATGCACCTCACGAGCGCCCTAGCAGATAACAGATATCTGTACCTGTACCAGTCCTGGTACCCTGTAATCACTGTGACCAATCACAGCAATTACGTGACATTTGTACACAATGAATAGCTTTCATATATAGACACTATTGTATTAATCTTTGTGATTAATCACCATGATCACATGGTACAGACAGCACTAATCACAGAGCATCTGTACCATGTGATAGCTGTGGCCATTCACAGCTCTCACAAAGCACACCCTGGTAATGAATGGATGCCATTCATAAAAATTATTGCTTCTAACAGTGATCATCACTGTTATAAGCAATCATAGCGTAAAACAAAAAAAATCCAGATCACCTTTCCAGAGTAGTATAGTGTCAGTATGGTAACACTGCACTGCTCTGGTCACAGTATGTAAAAGAAAATGTAAAAAAAAAAGTTTTTAAAAATAGAAAAAAACATTATTCATCAGTGTCCAATTTTGAAGTGGGTAAAAAAAAGTTAAAACATTGTCTTTCTGCTCTCCCTTCCTCCCTCCTGTTTTCTCTGTGGTTTCAATCAGAGACAGAGGGGAAGGATTACTAAAACTGGTGCAGTGTGAATCTGGTGTAGCTATGCATGGTAGCCAATCATCTAACTTCAGCTTGTTCAATTAACCTCCCTGGCGGTATTCCCGAGTGTAGCTCGGGGTAAAATGTCAGTACCAAAAGCGGTAACCCCGAGCTACACTCGGGCTTACCATGCGGCGCTGCATAGGGAGTCCCTGCAGAGCTTACCTTCGCTCCCGCGATGTGTCCCCTGCAGTGTCCCGGCCATCTCCTCCGGCCGATGCCGGCATCCGGCTTCTGTGTTCCGGTTCCTGTGACGTCGGGACGTACGGGCGTCGCCGGCGGCGGGAAATTTTAAAATTTTAAAAAATGTCATTTTTTTCCAAACAAATTTTACATAGTAAAACATTGCTGTTTCAACCCATTTTAAATACATATTGTCCCGAGTGCTTTGTCCGGCGCCCTGCCTGCATTTTGTCTGTTCTTTCTGCCTGGAAACTGAGAAACGTCCATGGCGTTCAAAAAGTGTCCCTTTAGGTCAAAAGCGGTTTTAGACCAGCTAGAGAACAGCGATAGTAAATCAGAACCACTTGCAGAATTGAGTGATAATGATTCGTGGGGGAAATTCCTCATCAGACACTGAAAACGATTTTGCGACTTTGCTCAGCAATGTGCGAACTTGGCGCTCTATTTCATATTTCAGTGTTTTCGGTTTGATTATATTATTGAATTAAATGTATTATTATTATATTATTATTTTTTATGATTATTTATTAAATTATAATTTATGATTTCGTGTTTCAAATTTTATCCTACCCGGGATGTTTACTAGACTCTTGTTCGGACAGATTTCAGTGAGTTATTCCTAAAAATTACAGGCGTACAATAAAAAAACTACATATTTCCATGCAAAATAATGGTACCGCTTTCAGCACCAAAAATCTGAAATAATCATACCACCAGGGAGGTTAAGCTTTGACAATAAACTGATTGGAAAGAAGCTGATTGGTTTCTATGCAGAGCTGCACCAGATTTATCATGAGTTTAGCCAAGTAACTTAAGCCCAGACCAAGTGAAAACCAGAAAACAACAATATTTTTGGCCACATTGTAGGAGAGGGGGCACAACCTCCAATAAAAGTTCATGAAACAAGTAGATGGTGCCCAAGACATTGAGAACTTTAAAGTATACCCATTCTAAAGCCAATATTTGTTTTTTAGATTTGTATATAGCAGGCAATGGTTAGAATATATTGTTATGCTGTCTGTGTCACATTGGGGAGATTTCCATTCACTTACTGTGCCAGAGACACAACAGGAATTGAGAGAACATCTCCCCAAAGTTGGAGTAAAACCTCCACTAAATGGCTGTCACCAAGACATGTGTTCCTATTGGAAGACTTATTTTGACCTCCTGCTGAAACACATTTGGGATTTACTATCACTTTCTACTCCAATGACAAAAGTAACATAGAGGAGGTGAATCTCAAAAAGAGATAAGAGTCTAATCTACCATTTTTCTGCCAGGGTTCCTCCATAGATTGTTAGAGTTTCCTGGAGCTGTGACTGCCTGACCTCCAGGCCTGATGGTTCCTTCATGGTTCTGAAGCCAGCGTATCTTTGCAAAGTCTTTGGAATGAGTCCAGTGGAGCTCTCCTCTTATCTCTGAGATAAGTAACCAATGACACCATTGAACTTTTTAGCTGTTTGTAAGGAGAGGTGTGTGTGTGTGTGGATGGGGGGGGGGGGGGGGGGGGTGGGGTCATTCTTACCTCTGACTACCAAAGTAATGGACATTCCTCCCACTTTCCTCCCACTCACTACCAAAAATGAGAGGGTACTACTTCTCCACTGACCAGTGCTGTAAGTGGGCACATTTATTTTCTGCTTCTTTTACTTTAATATTTTATTTTACTGCAAATAATGTTGTTTATTCTTGGGTGTCAAATACTTAAGGTATATCAGACTCTTTATTATTATATATACAACTTACTGATGATGCTAATGACATTTTTAGCTGGGATTGCCTGAAACCTGGAACTTATTTCAGGGGTTCCTCCAAGGTAAAAAGGTTGAGAATGGCCAATCTAATCCTTTCCTTCCCTGTCCAAAACCAAAAAAAAAAGTTTTAGCCTTAGATACATTTTAAGTCCTTCCTGGCAGATACATGGGCAAACAGTTTTTACCACAAAACGGAGATTTGGTTGCATGTAAATGCCACTTCTCCTAGTTTGAAGATAGCATCCCTTGGCCAAGCTGCATGGCTGACTAATTCAGGATAGAATGTTGACATCTTCAAGGAGCAGATTGTTTTAGATCAAGCTTTAATATGTTAAAGTCATTTCTAAAACTTGATTTCAAAATGTTTAAATCTGCAGATTTCATAGAAAAAAATACCTGGTGATCCTGGTGTTAAGGCACGTACTGTTATTGGATGACAATTGTCTCCCAGTGGTGCTCCTCCATTGTCACCGTGTCACATATGCTCAGATGAAGGCTATAAGCAGTTGTTCCAGTGCATATTGCACAGGTTTGATCCATTGTTGTATTTAACTGATGCTGATGCTGAAACTGATGCTTTCCCCCAAGATTTGTGCACAGGCAGACAAGCACACAGCATTTTTTCACTTTTCCACTGGCCAGGGGCGGACTGAGAACTCATGGGGCCCCCGGGCAATAGGGGATCATGGGGCCCCTGTGTCCTTGCCCAAACTCAAAAAAGCCTATGAAAAAGGTACCAGGGGCATCTTATGGGGCCCCCTACTGACCCCGGGACCTCAGGCAGTGCCCGAGATTCCAAATGGTCAGTCCGCCCCTGCCACTGGCTCTAATAGAACAGTCTAAGGGTGTCTTTTTAATGCTTTATTGTAAAATTGAACTTGGATGGGGTAAAGGGAGCATGGGACACCCCAAAACTACTGAACTGAATTGTTTGAGGATGGTTCTCTTTACCACTGATCTGTACTAAAAGTCCCACAAATTCTCTACTGCTGACCAGTAACTATGACATCTTCCAAAGAATTGAGAGCTGCACACAGTCACTAACACCCAGCAATTAGGTCATCTACTCACAATTCCGTAGGATCATTGGTTGCCTCCTTCCGATATCCGCAGGGCCGAGACACAGACTCACACTACCATAGGAGGACACTCTTCCCCCCAACTCTCTCCTGGTACTCTTCACTGAGCTCTCAAGACCCAAAAGACTCCAGGACCAAACTTTGAAAATAGGCTCCCCCAGCTAAAGCTCCAGCTGGGATCTCGATGACTCCTGAATGGCACCTCTAGTGACCTGCCTCGGGGCAGAGCCCCTAAACAGGGGTCTTCTCTGGCAGGACTGGACCTAGGCTCCAACAACCCCTGGCCCGGGCCACAGATTATTTATGGGCCCTCCAACCACCTACTGGGTACATCTCCCCATGGATTGGCTGGATCTCCATAAATATTCAGGCTGCCTCCTCTATTCTTCCTCCTAGATTTCTAGAATCCTCTAGAATACAGGGGGAAGAAATCAGAGCAGCAGTCTGAGATACTGAGCAGGCAAGAGCAATCAGCCCCTGCTGCACTGACTACAGAGAAGCCAAACTAAATCTGCTCTGACTAGGAGGGTGCTACATTATCGATATCAGGAAGCCAGTCTAGAGCGGCGATGTACAACTGATGCTGAACCAGGTTGCTCTGCCCCACTTACATGTACTTTTTATGTGTTGTATTGAGCTGTATCAGCTTATAATTGATCAGTAGTATGCTGCCATCTAGTGTAGTCTACAACTTCTTTACTATGTGACTTTGGTTTCTCCCTTTTGTCCACCCCCCAGTTTAATGCTAATTAGTGCAGTCCTAGCTAATTCTTCCCTGTTTCTTCCATATTCCCTCAGTAATCATTAGTTATTTGCTGAAACAGAGCTTAGAAAGATCACTGTCTTCTTAAACTTTTAAAGACTGGAGAAACATCCTGTGTACTGAAATTAGCTGGAATAACATTGTGCCTTGTGTCTTAAGAGGAGTTAAGCTGCCTGTGGATGGAGACAAGTCAGCAGGGGACCATACTGCCCAGGCAGACTGGATCTAGGGAGATATGTCAATTCATAAGTACCTAGTAAATGGCTAAAAAAAAGGTTGCGGCGACCAGAAGCACCAAGATAGGAAAAAGAAGGAGAAAATATAACCATTTTATTTTATAAAGGGCAATTGTTTATGAAGCGCAGCGCTCTAGGAAACTAAATGCCATCCAGTTAGGGTTTACATCTAGCTTTGTGTGTCCATTTTTATGCACATAAAATGGAATTCAAGCCTTGTTTTGAAACAGACCGTGGTGGTTTATTTTCCAGTCTTGGAAGCTACAAGCGGGCAGACAAAGGAGACGAACATCTTGACATTGTTATGAGTAGGACTGGAATTTAAGGAGATGCATGACGGAAGTTCAGTGTGTCCACAACTAATAAAAAATATAATGAGCGAGTAATGGAACATCCGCTTCACCGGTGACTGGCGCCCAGCGCTCGCTCTGCCAAGCAAATCAAATTAGTCAACTCCTAGTGACGACTATGGACCTTCCAGTTTGAAGCATGCACCCGATACCCTTTTCCCAGTAGAAGGTTAAAGTACCCTTTAATTGTCAGAATTATTTGCATGACATTTACTTTGCTAAATCACTTTGTATTATAAACCGTTACCATTTCTTCGGGAATAAAATACTTGTTTTCATCGCTGTCCTTTGTTACCTCCAGCACTGTCAGCATTCATGTGAACATCTTCAGTTGGCCTTTGAGCTGCTTGTTATCTGATAGACCTGACAGGCAGCCCAATGACCAACTGGTAGGCTGACAATGTTGCTGCTAATTGCAAGGTAGCAGTTTAGTGTTGTCAGCCTGTGACAGGAAGTGCTGTTGGTGGCGGAATCTCCAAGGAAGAAAGTTTGGTACTTGTCTGTTAATTCACCGGATTTATATATATATATATATTTTTTTTTATTTGCTTTATTTAAATATCTAAAATATATATATATATATATATATATATATATATATATATATATAAATATATATGTATATATTTTTTATTTGTTTTATTTAAATATCTAAAAAAAGAAATATATATATATATATATATATATATATATATATATATATAAATCCGGTGAATTAACAGACAAGTACCGAAAGTTTACTGGTTCATGATCTGCTTAACCAATTTAAGTCCAGACACTTTCATCCCCTTCCTGTCCAGGCCAATTTTCAGCTTTCAGCACTATCACACGTTGAATGACAATTGCACGGTCATGCAACACTGTACCCATATTAATTTTTTAGCATTTTTTTGAGATAGATAAAGCTTTATTTTGGTGGTACTTATTCACCGCTGGGATTTTTATTTTTTTTGCTATGTAAATGAAAAAGTCCAAACATTTTGAAAAAAAGTGTTTTTCTTATAAAATTTTGCAAATAAATAGTATTTCATCATAAATCTTGGCCAAAATTTATTCCGTTATCTTTTTAGTAAAAAAAATAACCTGAATTAGTTTATAACCAAAAATTATAATTTTTTAAACATTTTTTTTACCTTTTTTTATTGTTTTATATTATTATTTATGCTTTTTTTTTTTTTTTTTACATACTGTCACCCTAGCAGTGCAGTGTCACCATGGTGACACTGTACTACTTGTGGGGGGTGATGAAGATTTTTTTTTTTTTTTACACTGATTGCTTTCACACCCATAAAGACTGTAAAAGCAATCATTTCTCCTTCTCTCTGGCTGCATTCTTGCAGCCATTGAGAACTACTGTGTGAGCTGTGATTGGTCACAGCTTGTCACATGGTACAAGGCTGTTGTGAATAGCCTTATACCATGTGACCTCCGTGATCATTTCACACGTGGTAAGCAATGATGTCAGAAGTGACATCTTGCTTACTACTCTGCATGTGATCACTGATTGGCTAATAAGTGATCACATGATCGGGACCTCACACAGAGGTCCCGTCCGACGATCGGTGTTCCACTGTGTCCAGAGGAGCGCCCACAGCTAGAAAATGCGGTTGCCGTTTATGAACGGCAACCCGCCCTTGGAGTGCCACAGTCCTGCCGTTTATAAACAGCAGGTGGACGGCAAGTGGTTAAAGCTTATATCTGCATTCCCCACGTGTTGTTTTACAAGGTGAGGATTCACATATACTTTAAAATGTATGAAAACCCTCACCTTGTACAACAACCCATTTAGTTTAAAATATAAATGAAAGGCAAAACATTAGTGTATAGAAATAAAAAAAAGTATAATTTTCTTCTTTTACGCTTTTTTTAAGTGATCACCCGACTTATGAACCTGAATTTTAAAATATACCCGTTGCACTGATAGCATACATCTACCCAACCATTAAATGTCTAATCAAATCATTCAATGGAAAAAAAAAGTAATTTATGACGAAACGCATCGGACGGAGCCTTATGCTGACGTCATCACGTACCCGGAAATGATGCAGTTTCAGCCCTGTTTGCCAGCCAGATCATTTTATGTAATGCACAATTTTGTACATCTATATGTTAGTGTACGGGTGTCAAAGTGGTGGACCTCCAGCTGTTGCCAAACTACAAGTCCCATGAGGCATTGCAAGGCTGACAGTTGCAAGCATGACTCCCAAAGGCAGAGGACTTATAGTTTCGCAACAGCTGGAGGGCCGCCAGTTTGACACTCCTGTTGTCAGGAATCAAGGAATGACCAGAAAGGTGTGGACTGACACAGGGAAACGCAGGTCTCAGGTACAATACAAAACAGGTTATTATTAGCCACCCAGAGATATATATATATATATATATATATATATATATATATATATATATAAACGCACAGTGAACAAACTAACCTTCCACTAATCTTAGGAGGTGCAGGAACACAGGCGTAGTCAGGGCTGGAGAGGTGGAATGGTCAGGCCGGCCGTAGGGTTCTGTAACGACTGCCTGGTTGTACCTCTAGCGGTCCTCAGGGCAGGATTCCCCAGGGGGCGGAGTCTAAGCCCCAGTCTGCCTTTTCACCAGAGCCCCTGATGGTGGGGATGGACTCGGCGCAGGACTGAGACCAGGTCGCGGCCCCTGAGTACACCTGCTAGTGGTAGAGGGATCCGCCAGAGGTATGTGCAGGTACGGCTGGATCTGTGCAGGATGGATGGATGGCAGAGTAGTTAGCGTGGTCAGACAAGCCGGGTCGGTAACGGTGGAGGCAGATCAGTACAGAGCAGCAGGCAAAGAGTAAACGGGTCACAAGCCAAGGTACAGCAACAGGAGGTCAAACAGCATAGGAGTAGGCAGAAGAATAGTCAGGGATGAGCCAGTAGTCAGAACAGGAGACGGTCAACAGAGATCAGGATCAAGCCGGGTCAGCAACGAAGCAGGAACACAGGATACAGGTACAGAGGCTCATGGGAAAACATACACCAAGGCCCAGAGCACAGGCCTGGTCATGCCTTATATACACCTTTCTGTAATCAGCCCCAGGTTTGGCTGATTGTGAGCTTCTGGCTGCTAAGAGCACCCGCTGGTCAGCTCTGGTACTGCAGCCCACACGGCAGGTGAGTCCCACCACCAGTGCTGAGTCCATTGCTGAGAGCACCCGCTGGTCAGCTCTGGTACTGCAGCCCACACGGCAGGCGAGTCCCACCACCAGTGCTGAGTCCATTCCTGACAACTGTATTGGTGCAATATATGTATATTAAAGCTGGTTTTAAAGATTTTACACTATTTGGAGCATGTTATTTTTCATTGGAGAGTCTATATCAGTGATCTCCAAACTGCGGCCCTGGGGCCAGATGCGGGCCCTTTGCTTGCTTTTATCCTGCCCTTGGGGCGCTATTTCATCCCCTGATACCAACAATGAATGACTGAATCCCCAATGGCGGGGAACAATTTCTCTCACAACACCAGCAATGGGCCATTATCCCCCCCCCACCTGACACCAATGATGGGGCACAATTCCTTCCAATGACATAAATGATAGGCACTGTTATTTCCATCGACACCAAAGATGGGGGCATTTTTTTCCCACTGACGTTGGGACCTTTCTGACTCCCAATGGTTACAGTCCGGCCCTCCTAAAGTCTGAAGGACAGTTAACTGGCCCTTTGTTTAGACTGTTTGGAGACCCCTGGTCTATAGAAAATTGGAGCGGCTTTGTGAGTGTGAAACGGAACAGTGTCTTCTTTGGATCCCATGTATTGGGTGGGCTGAATTGGATGCAGGTGGCGAATGGCAATGTGATCTAGATATATTGAATACAAGGGATTTTTGACCTCTCTTTTCATAGAGGGTCAATATTAGCTGGTAATCTTTTCCTGGTGGTGGTGGCAATCATACGAATCTCTTGAGAATGATCATGGTGGTGGATTTAGGCTATATGGACCAGGGGCGGACTGACAACTTATGGGGCCCTCGGGCAATAAGGGATCATGGGGCCCCTGTGTCCTTGGCCAAAGTCAAAAAAGTCTATGAAAAAGGTACCAGGGGCATCTCATGGGGCCCCCTATTGACCCTGGGCCCTCAGGCAGTGTCCGAGTTTCCAAATGGTCAGTTCGCCCCTGATATGGACTGACTTTTTAATTAAATGGATATTTTCTTGTTGTTTTATACACACTGAAGAAAAGGACTTTTTTTTGCATTATATGATTTGATTATTTATTTAATGGTTGGTTAGATTTATGTTATTAGCACAACAGGTATATTATAATATTGCTTTTACGGATATAAAATATCTCATAGTACGGTTGCAGCTCTTTTTTTTATTTTATTTTGTATGCACGTAAGTGCGGGTATAATTTTTCTTTTTGAAGTACCTGAATTTGATTTGAAATCAGCCTCTTGCAATTCCCGATACAGCAGCATTCACACTGAGAAAGGGAGGAATAGGACCGGGAACAAATCAAATGTGCTGCATGCAAATGTGCTGGCAAGTAACAAGATGATAGGAGGAGAAAAGAAAAAGAGCAGAGACATGACCTCATCAACCTCCTGCTGCTCCTTCACTGTGCAGTAAGGAGGCTGGGGTGGAGAGAGGACAACGTTGTATTTTTTAACAAGGCGTGGTGTCTGCTACTTAGCTGGGCCGTGTAAATCTCAGAACTGGATGGGCAGAAATGCGCATCTTTTGGCAGGTAGAATGGCTCATGTATATGGATTTTATTTTTTTCCACAAAGTTTATTAAGAAAACAAAAAGTATATGAATTTTATATGTGTATTTAGATTTATTCCTAGAATTAAAATTGAATGCTAATAAAGGATAAGTTTGCACTTTAATAAGTAAGGGGCACATTATTGGCGCTGGAGAGATGGGGTAAAATCTTATAGTCCCATTAGGGGTAGGGAGGTAGTCAGTTATTGGACAGCACCGGCATGAGGCAGCATCCTATAGAGTTAAGCTGGACTCTGTAGTGGAAGATAAAAAGAGAGGGGCGCCAGACTAAGTGCGGTATATTGCACTTAGTCTGGCGCCCCTATCTCTTTTTAACTTTAATAAGTAATCCTGCACAAGAGTCACAATCTAAAGTGTATGTCAGGAGAAAAATATGTGCATACTATATAGGCACATCTCTGCAATACATGCGCACTTGCCCATGTGTTACCCCTTTAAAGACCCTGCAGGTACAGAAAAATATCAGTTCCCAATTTCCTGTTTTGGGTTGACAACACAATTTTTCTTGTGGACTGAAACTACAAGAAATGGTGTCAGCCCTTGTCTTTTGTTAAATCTTACTACTACTAAATCTTCTCCCCTCTCCTCATCTCCACAACATAAAGCGTAATTGTTCTGTAGTCAGAGATAAGAACTAGGAGGGCTGATTAGGTTTTCTGAATTAACACAGGAAGACTGAATGGGGCACAGGGCAGCTGTGAAAGTTTGGAAGGATCAATAGGTATTGTTTGTGTTTATCGAATAGATAGGCTTTCGATGGTGTAGTTAACAGATCAAAAGGGAGCAAATTGGAAAAGTTCAATGATTGTTGGGGCTTTCATACACTTTAGGGGTCTAAATATAAAACAAAATTGCTGAGACATTCACACAGCCATGTGAATAGCCCCAGTAATGTGAATAATACAGTGGTTCTCAACTACCATGCTGTGGCCCACTGCCACTGCCTCGGCCTCCTTTCTCCCAGGCCTCCAACCAGCTGCAGATCCCCTAACCTCCTACAGTGCCCCTCAACCTCCTGTAGTGACCCACAGTGCCCCCAGGCCCCCTGAAAGTCCTCTGCCTCCACAGTTTCCCCCAACATCTCGCAGTGCCATCCAACCTCTAAAAATGTCCCCCAATGCCCCCCTTACAGGGCCCACCACATCTGCTTCAGAGTTCCCTAATCTACTCCACAACTCTCCCCATCCCCCCCACAGCGACACCCAGTCCCATCTAGAGGCTTCCAGCATATCAGTACATGTTTAGTACATTAAAGTTCCCCAAACCTTGGGCCACAGACCGATGCCAGTCTGTGGCCTGCTGGGAACTGGGCCGCACAGCAGGGGGTGGGCGGCAAGCAAGTGAGCCAGCACAACCTGCATCACCATCCTCCAACCACCAGAGGGGGCCCATTCCTCTTCTCCCAGCATCACTTTCCGACTGGAGAATTTATTTAATGTGACCAAAGCCGCCATAACACCGGGCACTGGCTGCCCCGCCTACTGCACCCGACAGCCCTCAGTCCCCGCCTAGTCTGCCACAACTTGCCACATCACGAGACTTCCATGTGGAATTGTCCTCCATTCAGGATTTACCCCAAAGGTGACAGACAGGATACATCTCCTTCACAGACCAGGGGGGGGGTTGGTGGTGGGGTGTTTAGCACACAACCAACCCCCCCTTGGTCTGTGAAGGGGTTGTCTTCTGCGAGGTCCATCCCTGGTGCCAGGAAGGTTCCTGCAATACATGTTTTGCATTCCCATAGTTTTATTGTGTGAGTATAAGCTTTATATTTTACTGTTGGGACATGGAAGGTTTTGGAAGAATTCACAGTGCCCTGCACTCAAAAAGTTTGAGAATTACTAGTCTAGTATGGGGTTTTTTAGTTATGAATATCAGCTCCACCTTTATGGCCATACTGAGATATTTTTCTACTTTTCAGGAAAATACTGCATTATGGCCACTAGATGGAGCTGATGCTCATAGGAAATAAACCAATTAGACACATTATGGGGATTATTTGCCTGTGCGAAAGTTGAGACATTTCTATAATTTGACCCTACAACTCAGGAAGAACAAGAGTAGGTGCAGCACTCACAATGGGGGAACCACTTCTAAATCAGAGATGGAATCCAAGATCAGGTGCTGTGGCACATCCAGTAAATGCAACAATAAGCAAAAGGTATAGCCGGCAACTCCAAAATCCGGATGAATATCACACAGTGATGTGATCAAGGTTAGCTGCCGAAACGCGTAAGCTCTTGTTATCTCAATAGCATGTAAGCAATAAAGATGTTGATATGGATTCTGGAGTTGGTGGCTCCTTTTGCTTATTGTTGTCACCCACATGGAAGAAAAATATATTTAAAAAAATATTCTTCCCAAATATATTGACACGCCTGGACTATTGCAATTCCCTTCTCACCAGCCTACCCAAACGAACGCTATCCCCACTCCAGTCGATCCTAAACTCAGCGGCTAGACTCATCCACCTCACCAATCGCTCCACTTCTGCCTCCCCCCTCTGCCAATCCCTTCACTGGCTCCCGATTGCCCAACGCATCAAATTCAAACTGCTAACTCTGACCTACAAAGCCATTCACAACGCCGCCCCAAACTACATAACTGATCTGATACCCAAATACTACCCTACCCATGCCCTCCCCTCCTCACAGGACCTCCTACTCTCTAGCTCCCTGGTCTCCTCCTCCCATGCCAGATTGCAGGACTTCTCTAGGACTTCCCTCATCCTCTGGAACTCCCTACCCCAATCCATCAGACTGTCACCTACCCTCCTCACCTTTTGGCGCACCCTGAAAACCCTCCTCTTCAGAGAAGCCTACCCCAACCTCACCTAACACCCGACCTCACCTAACAACTAACCTCCTCCACTCCTCCCACCACTCCATCCCCCACAGCCATTTCCTCCTGTACCACCTTCCCCTCCCTCCTAGATTGTAAGCTCGAAAGAGCAGGGCCCTCGAACCCCTCGTGTATTGTATTGTTACTGTCTTGTCTCATGTTCTGTCCCCCTTGCTACTGTACAGCGCTGAGCATACCCTTTGGCGCTATATAAATACTGTATAATAATAATAATAATATATTTGAAATACTAAAATTTTGGCCGTATTCAATATATTTCAATAAGTATATGTACTGTATGTTCAAATGCATTTTTCTTGCAAAATATTTTTTAAAAATACATTTTCAAATATTCTGTATGTCTTTAAAAATACAGTTAATCTACATTTTTGGAATGCATTTACAAATATATGTAAAAATATATGTTAAAATGACTTTTTTATATGTTAAAAAAAATCTGAAGAATATATTTAAAAAATATTTTTCATATATTTTGTAATATATAAAAAAAATTGCATTTCAACATGCAGTATATATATATATATATATATATATATATATATATACATATATATATATATTTTGTTTTTAAATATATTTTGAGAAAAATATTAAATACAGCTAATATTGTAGTATTTCAACTATATGTCAATATATTTGGGAAGAATATTTTTAAAATATATTTTCTTCCATGTGGGCATTAATGGATGGAAGATCCTACAACTTAGTAAATTTTGGCAAAGCCTGGTCATGACCGGTTCTCTTCAATGTAGACAAAGTATCAGAATTACTCTTTAAAGTTACCAATGCAGAGCTCATACTACAATGTGAGAAGCAGAGTTCTCTGTAAGTTTTCTCCCTGCTTGACAGAGCACAAAGAATCAGACAGTTCTATATCTTTCTGTCAAGACGGAGCGCCTTCTCCAGAGAACAAGAAAATAATGTGATTTCGCCAATTGTACGGGAGCCTCCTGTGTAAAATGCCAGCCCTGTCTGCCATCATATTACATTTTTTTTACATAAAAATCAGCCCGGCTCTTGTTGCCGTGAAATAGATCTGCAGCAGGAGAGACAGTGCCCGCGTTTTATACAAGGTGTCAAGATTCTTTATTAGAAGAAAAGAGGAAGATAAATAAAAAAGAGAGGCCGCCGTGTAGTGCTTTTCAGTAATGAGGGGATATATTTATGTCTGCGCTATGCAAAGCCGCCGACCGGGCTCGGTATATCTGAAAGCGGCAAGGTGAACGCAGGACCAATACGTTATGAGCTTCATCTGAGCCAAGACACAGCCTGTATTAACTCATCGCCTGCAATCATGGCTTCATCAACAGCCAGGGCCGCCGACGTCAAGGAGAAGGAAAGTTTGCAGAAATAGTTAAAGGGACATACGTGTTTTATTAAAAAGTATAAGAAATGCTGCAAAATGTGTACATTTATATTTAAATGGAACTTTATGCAGCCAGTGAGGAATTTCTTAAAGTGGATCCATCATCAGATAATGGAAAATTGCATCTAATACTTACAATAATTTCCCTTTCTTGGTGCCAAATTATGGCAGCATATATGTCGCATGCTGCTATGTTGACATCAGAAAAATGGAAAATTGTATCAAATACCTACAATAATTTTCCTTTCCTGGTGTCAGTCCCTGGCAGCATGCATGTGGCATGCTGCTATGTTGACACCAGAAAAATGGAAAATTGTATCAAATACCTACAGTAATTTTCCTTTCCTGGTGACAATCCTTGGCAGTATACATGTGGCATGCTGCTATGTTGACGCCAGAAAAATGGAAAATTGTATCAAATACCTACGATAATTTCCCTTTCCTGGTGCCAAATTATGGCAGCATATCTGTGGCATGCTGCTATGTTGACACCAGAAAAATAGAAAATTGTAACAAATACTTACCACAATTTTTCTTTCCTGGTGCCAATCCATGGCAGCATACATGTGGCATGCTGTTATGTTGACGCCAGAAAAATGGAAAATTGTATCAAATACCTACGGTAATTTTCCTTTCCTGGTGCCAAATTATGGCAGCATATACAGTATGTGGCATGCTGCTATGTTGACGCCAGAAAATGGAAAATTGTATCAAATACCTACGATAATTTTCCTTTCCTGGTGACAATCCCTGGCAGTATACATGTGGCATGCTGCTATGTTGACGCCAGAAAAATGGAAAATTGTATCAAATACCTACGATAATTTCCCTTTCCTGGTGCCAAATTATGGCAGCATATCTGTAGCATGCTGCTATGCTGACACCAGAAAAATAGAAAATTGTATCAAGTACTTACCACAATTTTCCTTTCCGGGTGCCAATCCCTGGCAGCATACATGTGGCGTACTTCTATGTTGATGCCAGAAAAATGGAAAATTGTATCAAATACCTACAATAATTTTCCTTTCCTGGTGTCAGTCCCTGGCAGCATACATGTGGCATGCTGCTATGTTGACACCAGAAAAATGGAAAATTGTATCAAATACTTACCATAATTTTCCTTTCCTGGTGCCAATCCATGGCAGTATACATGTGGCATGCTGCTATGTTGATGCCAGAAAAATGGAAAATTGTATCAAATACCTACGATAATTTCCCTTTCCTGGTGCCAAATTATGGCAGCATATCTGTGGCATGCTGCTATGTTGACACCAGAAAAATGGAAAATTGTATCAAATACCTACAATAATTTTCCTTTCCTGGTGCCAATCCCTGGCAGCATACATGTGGCATGCTGTT